>NC_142797.1:55405161-55626220 GCF_049724085.1 Artemia sp. Qi Xiang Cuo | reverse complement strand
CTTTAGGGTCATCTCTACTCATAGAAATTTCCTTCCCCCGAGGAAACATCCTCTATAAAAATATCCTTCCCCGTATCCCCCCCCGTCGACCGCCCCCCCCCAAAAAAATCCCTCCTGAAACGTCTGTAGACTCCCCATTAACAAATACTATATGTAAAAAAACGGGCGAAGTTCATAACTTGCAGCCCGTTCCCCCAGGAACTGTGGGGGATTAAGGTATCCTCAAAGACATATTTATTAGATTTTCGACTATGCTGAACGAGATGGCTATCTCAAAATTTTTATTGGGTGACTTCTCATGGTATTCTAGGACTACTGGATCGATACGATCACCCCTGGGAAAAAAACAAAAACAAATAAACACGCATCCGTGATCTAATTTCTCGCAAAAATACAAAATTCCACATTTTTGCAGATAGGAGCTTGAAACTTCTATAGTAGGGTTCTCTGATACGCTGAATCTGATGGCGTGATTTTCATGAAAGTTCTATGGTTCTTAGAGGTTGTTTCCCCCTTTTATGAAAATAAGGCAAATTTCCTAAGGCGCGTAACTTTTAATGGACAATACTAAACTTAATGAAACTTATATATTTTTAGAGTTTCGGTAAATATTTTTTAGAGTTTTGGTTTTAGAAGAAAGGTCCTCCCATGTGACCCCCTCCCCGACCCCCCCCCCTACTAAAAAAATCCCTCCTGATAACGTATGTATACTTCCCAATAATTAATACTATATGTAAACAATGGGCAAAGTTCAAAACTTGCAGCCCTTCCCCCGGGAATTGTGGGGAATTAAGTCATAATCAAAGACATATTTATTAGGTCTTTGACTACGCTGAACAAAATGGCTATCTCAAAATTTTGATTGGGTGACTTTGGGAAAAAAATGAGCGTGGAAGGGAGCCAAGTTGCCCTCCAATTTTTAGTCACTTACAAAGAGTCCTAGAACTTTTAATTTTCGTTTGAATGAGCCCTCTCACGATATTCTAGGTCTACTGGATAGATACGATCACCCCTGAAAAAAAAAAAAACACATAAACACGCATCCGTGATCTTTCTTCTGCCAAAAGTATAAAATTCCACATTTTTGCAGATAGGAGCTTGAAACTTCTTCAGTAGGGCTCTCTGTTACGCTGAATCTGATGGTTTTCATTAAGATTCAATATTTTTTAGGGCGTGCTTCCCCCTTTTTTCGAAA
Source organism: Artemia sp. Qi Xiang Cuo (assembly GCF_049724085.1). Taxonomy (NCBI): domain Eukaryota; kingdom Metazoa; phylum Arthropoda; class Branchiopoda; order Anostraca; family Artemiidae; genus Artemia; species Artemia sp. Qi Xiang Cuo. The sequence continues at coordinate 55,625,025 of NC_142797.1, read as the reverse complement.
ACAAGGCAATTTTTTCAGGTTCGTAACTTTTGATCGGTAAGACTAAACTTGATCAAACTTATATATTTGAAATCAGCATAAAAATTTGATTCTTTTGATGTATCTACTGGTATCAAAATTTAGTTTTTTAGAGTTTCGGGTGCTATTGAGCCGGGTCGCTTCTTACTTACAGTTCATTACCACGAATTGTTTGATTCCCGAGATGTTAAAGATATAGCATTTTGATAGACTGGATGAATAGTTCACTTCAATTTACCCCTCTTCTTCAACCTCAAAGTCAAAACCAAGGTCCACTCCCCCCCTCCAGCACCCTATAAGCATTTCATCTTAATCCCCAAGGTGTTCTCTTAAGAATGAACATACACTATTTTTGTAGCCTGGGTACACGCACTTACTTTTGTTCTACATCTCTATTATACTACGAAGGTTTTATAGTCCAATAAGGGTTGACGATGCTAAAAAAAAACTTACAACCCGCACTCTTCAACTCCCTTATAAGGTACATAAATTACCGGATGCCAAATAAGATAACTAAGTTATGGAAGCAAAATATCTGCATTATTTCAGGAATGGCTCTAGGGGTGAAGGTGAGTAGTTTAGGAGAAAGAGGGGGAAAGGGGCAAGGGGACTTGAGTTTTGTGTTGGGGGAGTGCTTAAATATGTTTTGGTTCGAGTTAACCTAAACGTTTACGCACTAAAAGCTGCTTTAGAACATAGAATATATTTTTGGCTAAGTAGCGGGGTAAATCAAAAGACACGATGTGTTGCCAGGCTTTCGAAATAGCGTATCTGCATGGTCTTGGCAACCGCCTGGGAAACGAAGCCTTCATATTTTCTTAGGGGGAAGCTAACCGCATTTGGGGGAGGAGGCAGATTATTTGGGGGAGGAGGCAGATTAATTTGGGGGAGGAGGCAGATTAATTTGGGGGAGGAGGCAGAGAAGGGCTATTTTTTTTCAAATCTACCAAAAGGATGTGGCCCTTTAAGCTCATGTGGGACTAGAACCTATTCACGGTAAAGTATGAATGTAAATCGAAAGACGCTATATTTACCTTGGGTAATAAAATAGGGTATACGCAATATCTCAGAAACAGCTTGAGAAATAAGCTGAAGTTTTAAGGAGATCTTGCAGGCTCAGATTGACGTCAAATTTTAACTTGAGGGAGAGGTAAATCTAAAGAGATTACGCGTAGGCTGTCCAGGCTTATCAAAATAGCATATTTGCAATGTCTTGGCAACAGCTTGGAGGACTCAGCTGAAAATCTCAGGTATCAGTACATCCAGAAGGAAAGGGAAATCTGGGGGGGATGCCCCTGTCACCTTTTGCGCTAAAAGCCGTTATGGTAATTAGCAATTTTTTCAACACCTAAGTAGCAAGGTAAGTCATAGCGATTAGCAAGCCTTCATATGAATGGCTTGAGGGTATAAAATGAGGAAATGCTGGGCAGGCCAAGTATACTTCAAGTCTTGATTGGAGGGTGTGACCACAGTAGGGGGCAAGAAATGCCCTTTTTCTGATTCAACTACATGCTTATTATTACTATAAGCTTCTACGGGACCTATAATCTATTCACGGTTAAGCAGCAAGGTAAATCAATTAAGCAGCAACCCAAACACCGTATCTCTAGTGTCTTAGGAATAGCTTAGGGGGGGGGGGGGGTAAACTGAAACTTTCAGAAAGTTTTAGGGAGCAAGAAAACCTCAGATCTTGACATCATTGGGGAGGGGAGGCAGAAGTTCGATTTATTCAGTGTACAGCCTGTTTGAAATCCAAATAAAGCATGTATCCAAGTGCTAAAAATGGTATATCTGCAACATCTCGGGAATGACCTGTAGGGATCGAGCTAAAATTTTTGGGGTGTTAGGAGAAGAAAGCAAAGGAGTTTTATATTTTATATTTAAAGGAGGGGTGTAGGGGCCAAAATTTACCTCAGGAGCGACAAGAGAATCGACTTAAAAAGGTCAGGGATTATTTTTAAGGGATAAAGGGACTCAAAATATAATTTTGGGGGAAGACATAATGGTGTAAAAAAATTTTGCATCCTACTAGTTTGTCTGAAAAAGAACCAACAGTTTAATTGAAAGCTAGAAACTTTTATCCGTAGGCTATTGGATCAAGGAAAGCCTTAGGCACAGAAAAAAAGTAAATGTTATCTTTACGTTTAATGGATTATTTATTCTAATATCTATTCGTTTTGAATTTCATTCATTCGTTGATGGTAATCTTTGTTCGTCAAATTTACACCATCATAGGACCAAGGGCGTGTCCCGGGTTTTGTTTGGGTGGGTTATTCGTTTTAGGGGTGGGGAATACAAAAAAAAACTAAAAAAATAAATGAAAAAATTTATATATATTTTTGAACGTTTTAAAGAGTTGGAAACTTTTTCTTTTTGGTCGGGGGGTTGAAATCCTTTACCTTCTTCTCCCCCCCCCCCCTGGATACGGCCTTGCATAGTACTTTGTTTCTACTCATCTTAGTTTTTAAATATGGCTCTTTACTTTGAGAAACTTCTTTTCCGACTTTTGTTTTTAATTTATTAATGAAACAGGCAGTCTGCTGCATAAGTATATAAAGGCCAGTTCGTTATTTCTATTCAGATAAAGTTTTATTTTCACTTTTCAATACTGATTATTCATACATTGTTAATATGTAAAATTTTTTGCAAACTCAGCTGACCTTAACTTAGTGGAAAATTCTGGTTTTCTGGTAAACCGTGTGATTTTATAATCATATCACTTTATCAGACTGTACTAATTAACTCTAATTTCAATCAACGCTGAACCGATACCTATTTCGACATGAATGATATTTCAGTTATTATCAATAAATAATTTAATCTACATAAATTTTATTTTTCAAGTGTTCTAAACACATGGAACTTACCGGTAATCTACTACTATTACTACTACTGACAACTTACTGCAGCACCAAGCCGCCTGAGGCCAACACAGCTGCGCACGCTCCTCCTCCATCCCAATCTGTTCAAAGCCTCCCTTTTTACACCAACCCACGAAGTTCCCATTTATTTTAAATCTTTCTTTATGACGTCCTCCCACCCCAAACGAGGACGATCTGCTTTCCGTTTAGCCCTAGACGGTTGGCCGAAAAAAACAATCTTCGACAATCTGTCATCCTTCATCCACATAACGTGCCCTAGCCACCTCAACAACCTTTCTTTAATGATAGCCCTAGAGAGTGGTATTGAACCACATTTTCCGTATAGCCTATTGTTTGAAATACGGTCAGTTAGCCGGGTACCCAAAATAATCCTTAAGCAATTTCTCTGAAAAACATCTAGCAAATCATCATATGCTTTTCTGAGCACCCATGCTTCAGAGCCATATTTGACCACTGTCATCAATCACTGTAGCTTTCAATATTCTATTCTTGGTTTGCATTTTTTATTGCAAACCAAGCCAGCCTTATTATTTTTTAACCCTTTTAGTACTGTCGCTAATTCCTCCTCACAAAACAAATCTTCCTTCACATCCAAGGTATCACAAACTTTTTCATTTTCCTCTATATCTTTTCTTGCAACTCTATCTCGGTTAAGCAAATTCTCAAAATATTCGGCCCATCTCTCTTTAGTTTTTTCCTTTATCGCGAATTTCGGCCCCATTCCTATTTTAACTGGGCCAAATCTGGATTGACTACTCCCTCTCAATTTGTTAACATGCTAGTACAATATTTTACTATTATGCCGTTTACCTGCATCTTCCAGATCCTCGGCAATTTTACCCTAGTATCTTGTATTAATCCTACCAAGTCTTCGGTTTACAATAACATAGTCAATAAGGTTAGTTGTCTTGCCATCATGTGGATGCCATGTTAACTTGTAGGCCATTTTATGACCAAATACTGTATTGGTTATAACTAGATTGTTGTACCTGCAAAACTGCAAAAGTCTGTAGCCATTACTGTTTTCTTTTCCAGCATCAAATTTACCTAGGCTAGGATATCATCTATCCCTATTTCTACCGACCTGGGCGTTAGAATCTCCCAGTAAAAACATCATATTCCTACCTGGGACCTCGTCTATTTGCTCTTGTAACTGTAAAGCTTGGTTTCTTTAAGTGTACTTAGATTAGTTTTAGGTCACTTTTTTAATCTGTCTAATGTAACGGAATAAAAATGTAGCCTGGGCTGGTCAGAGCACTGAATAGGAAAATGTATGCGCATACGCATATCCAATATCTAAATGTATTTAGATTATTTTCATGCATAAAAAAATGTTCCGACATATATTTTTATGTGAGGCACATCATGTTATTACATTTTATGTGTATATATCATCAATTTGGCCATATAAGAGAAAAAGTGCTACATTCATGTAGCACATGGTAGAGTGCAACACATGATGATATAGTGCCAAAATAGCACTTTCGTGCTACATGTGGCAACACTGACAATCATTTGAGTGCCTTTTTCACCATGAATAAAAATTGTGCAGTTGTAACATAATCTAATTGAGTAGTCTTGTTCACAGTATAAATATATATATATATATATATATATATATATATATATATATATATATATATATATATATATATATATATATATATATATATATATATATATATATATATATATATATATATATATATATATATATATATATATATATATATATATATATATATATATATATATATATATATATATATATATATATATATATACTATATATATATATATATATATATATATATATATATATATATATATATATATATATATATATATATATATATATATATATATATATATATATATATATATATATATATATATATATATATATATTTTTTTTTTTTTTTATATATATATATATATATATATATATATATATATATATATATATATATATATATATATATATATATATATATATATATATATATATATATATATATATATATATATATATATATATATATATATATATATATATATATATATATATATATATATATATATACGAATATAAATATTCATATATATTCATACTGTGGTCCTGTTTGAGTCGACACGCCGCAGGTCCGTTGTTAGCATTGGTCACTACGTAACGCTGGCCCATGCAGCTTGAAATCTGGTTAAGTAGTAGGCGCGTTTACAAACTCCATAATAAAACAAAAGAGATTAACCAATTGGAACTTCGGAAGCATGGAATGAGAAGCACCTTAAAAAATGACAGAGATAATTTCACAATGCTAAAAAAAAAAAGAAAATATAGCGTAACGGGCATATTTATGTCCGTATTCACTTTGCGCTAATCACATGCTTCCCGTTCTGGAAGGCTTGATAAACGGCAGAATGGGTTTCTTGGAGCTTGATTATTCACAGGAGGTAAAGCTGCCAGGATCTTGTGTAACTATTATGCCCAGATGCCATCAGATAAGGCAACATGTCAGAGGTGGATTTTAAGTGGAGATCCCATGACCCAGATCGGTCGGCTCTTAAGAAGTTTCGCAGTACGGATACCATATCGGAGTATTACAAGTTTCGACAGCCTAACGTTAAGGGTCATTTATTAACACAAGATGCTTTTAAAGGCGTGATTATCTTCTCAGTAGATGTCTCTGTGAAAAGAAAAAAGATAAAACAGTTCTTTGAAATAAAATTCTAAGAATTTTACTACGTACGGTTGGATACATTAGCTTACCGTTACAGACTGTACATCTTTGGTTGAAATGATGACACAAACAAAAATGATCTCTTACCTTTAAATATCAAGTCAAGGAAAGGAGAACATTCGTAGTGAAACTTTTTTAGCTTGTTAGGTGGCAGATACCTTGAATAGCTTTTTTTTGTATCTATAGATGGTAAGATATATGTTTTTTTTTATAATTTCTTGTGATGCCATAGAATGTCTAGTTCAAGGTGAACGTGCACACGCCTAAATTTGTCCTATTTCTTCTCCCTGATTTTTCTTCAAGATATATGTATATAATTATGTGTCTATGCCCTGTTATATTTCTATGTAATTACCTTGTTAGGTGGCAGATACCTTGAATAACTTTTTTTTGTATCTATACATGGTAAGATATATGTTTTTTTTTTATAATTTCTTGTGATGCCATAGAATGTCTAGTTCAAGGTGAACGTGCACACGCCTAAATTTGTCCTATTTCTTCTCCCTGTTTTTTTCTTCAAGATATATGTATATAATTATGTGTCTATGTCCTGTTATATTTCTATGTAATTTGATCCTAACACGCAGTGTTAGGATAAATATGCTACTAGTAAATTTATTCTCAACACCAGGAAGACATAATACCAACTTTTCAAATTCGAGATTTTTATTTATTGGGCGTACAAATTTAGCTGCCTAACAACTGTTGGAACTTTTGAAACACTGGATGAACATTACATAGAAATATAACAGGACATAGACACATAATTATATACATATATCTTGAAGAAAAAAACAGGGAGAAGAAATAGGACAAATTTAGGCGTGTGCACGTTCACCTTGAACTAGACATTCTATGGCATCACAAGAAATTATAAAAAAAAGACATCCGAAAAGTCATTACTTTTTTTTGTGCATCCCTGTGTAATCAGATATCCAATGCAAAGTAAATATTACGCTTTTTTTATATATAATTAAAGAAAAAAGAAATGAAAAAATGGATTAAAGTTGGTCCAATTTTTCTGAAAGTCCCAAAACTCTTCTGTTCTTTCATTGTCCGTAATTTCCTGGGAAATCAAATCAGAAGGTTGACACTGCACGTGTATGTGTTTTGATTGGCTGTTATTTGATTTCAGAGATGGGAAAGCACAAGAGATATGTGACTTGAATCGTTATCAAGTCTATGGTATCTCTTAGACTGATTAACAATAAAAGTAAAACCTTGGAAGTAATTAATAAGTCCTCATTTTGGAAAATGTCACTCACTGAGAAATTTGTATTATTATGCAAAAAATGGAGCAGAAACCAATTGACCTTGCTTGAACTTGTGTATTTCGTTAAGATTTCTCAGATGCAGCACCCGGTAAAACTATAGGTAAGTATTTTTTTTTTGTATCTTTGAAAGTAGTTGAGTTTGGTGAATAAAAGTTTCAGAAGTGGCTCCAGGACCTTAACGGCGCATCTATTTTTGCAATCTTTGTGCTATAAAAGTGAAACCTTCAGAAAAAGATCTACAGCTCAAATGAGGCATAAAAAATTGTTTTTGAGTCTCAAACCTTTGAAAAATTCTAAATTATAAGATTTTGATGATTTGTAAACTATTTCTTAAGTTTAGAAAAAAAAGACCTTGAAACGGCTTAAAATCCAAATGAGATTACAATAATTGCATTTTCAGAACCTTTTGACGAAAGAAAAAAGAGACTTAAACACATAATTAAACAAAATGCTTTGCCTAGGCCTATATAACCATAGACCTGTCTTCTATGGAATCTTCTTAGCCCTAGAAATAAAGAAAAAAGAGAGATAATATATTCAAAACACCTAATAGGTGTTTATTCCTGTTTAATCCACCCTTATTCCTACCCCCAATAGATTCAACCTTCATCCGAAGAACGTGTCCTAGCTATCTCAACCTTTCTCTCATTATAGCCCTAAGAAGCGGGATTGAACAACACTTTTTGTACAGCCTACTGCTTGAAATACAGGCAGTCAGCCGGGTACCCAAAACAATCCGTAAGCAATTTCTCTGGAAAACCAAAATTTTAATTTTGGTTTGCAGACTTATCTTCCTATTCTTCTAAACTTTTTTTAACTGTGAAAAAAACACCCAGGGCCTTGGATATTCTACAACATCTTCACTGATCCCACCATCTTTACTAAAAATTATTTGAAAAAAACTACGTTTTCTAAAGAGTTAAAGAGGCTGAGTTACAAGGTCGAACCTTAAAACGTACAGGGATTAGGAGGCACAGTTGAGGCTGCCGCCTCAAACCCCCGCTTTCGCAGCCTTTAAATAAAAAAAAAGTTTTTTAAACTGTAAGTAAGGAGTGACATTAAATCTTAAAACGAACAGAAATTATTCCGTATATGAAAGGGGCTGTGCCCTCCTCAACACCTCGCTCTTTACGCTAAAGTTTGACTTTCTCACAACTCTTTTTTTAAACAATAAAAACTTTAGCGTAAAGAGCGAGGCGTTGAGGAGGGCACAGCCTCTTTAATATACGGAATAATTTCTATTCGTTTTAAGATTTAATGACGCTCCTTACTTTCAGCTTAAAAAACTTTTTTTTTTTATTTTAATGCTGCGAAAGCGGGGGGTGTGGGGGGTGGCAGTCTCCAATCTGCGCCTTCTAATACCTGGACGTTTTAAAGTTCGACCTTGTAACGCAGCCGCTGTAACTCTTTAGAAAACGTAGTTTTTTTCAAATAATTTCTGCACGTTTTTGTACATTTTATTACTTATTATTGCTTGACTAACTGTTAGCTGATAGTGTCAGGAGTTAATGTTGGGGGGCTGCCACCCCCCAAACCCCCCGCTCTTGAACATTCTTGTGTTACGGCTTTTAATTCCTGAATACTCAAATCACGTCGTACAGGGTGCCTCCTAATCCCTGTACGTTTTAAGGTTCGAACTTGTGATTCAGCCTCTTTAACAGCCCCCCAACTGTGCCTCCTAATCCCTGTACGTTTTAAGGGTCGACCTTGTAACTCAGCCTCTTTAACTCTTTAGAAAACGTAATTTTTTTTCAAATAAAATAAAAAAGAAACTGAGTTTCTTTTTTAAACTTTAAATTCAGTATATAAAAAATTTCCTCTGACGGTGAATCGAACCCGGGTTTTCCGTCTGACAGTCAGGAGTATCGACCGCTGTACTAAAGAGAAATAATTGTAATTGTTTTTTAGTAAGGGGAATCTATTTTTGACGCAAGCAAATCCCCACAAAACTTGATATTTGGTTTTTGGAAAACAGGGAAGGAGTGATCAGATTGAGCTGAAATTTCGAGGATAAGCTCCCAGGCCCCAGGAAAGCTTATCCTCTAAATTTCAGCCAAATCGGACAACGTTAAAGGGGGGCTGTGGTCGGAGGGTCGAAACTTCCGGCCCACTTTTACCCATGAAGATAATGTCGGAGGGGGATGAAATTTTACACGTTTCTTAGTTTGAGCTTGGGCTACAAAATGCGATTGCTGCTGTCTCTCTGCGACCACTAGGACCGGAAATCGCTTGCGGGCTCTTATAGGAAAACGAGGTTTTTCGTAAATGTAAATTCGGGGGATAATTTTTTCGGTGTGAAAATATCAAAAGGCCCTAACAGGTCAAATTCTGCTTCAAATGAGTCCTCATTCACCTGGATCAGTTGCCAACTGTGACCTGTAGACGAGGATAACAAAAAAAAAAGAGAAATGAATTTTAAGTGGCTATATTTGGTTTTTTGAAAACAGGGAAGGAGTGATCAGATTGAGCTGAAATTTCGAGGATAAGCTCCCAGTCCCTAGGAAAGCTTAACCTCCAAATTTCAGCCCAATCGGACAACGTTAAAGGGGGGCTGTGGTGGGAGGGTCGAAACTTCCGGCCCAGTTTACCCCATGAAGATAAAGTCGGAGGAAGATGAAATTTTGCACGTTTCTTAGTTTAAGCTTGGGCTACAAAATGCAATCACCGCCGTCTCTCTGCAACCTCTATGACCTGAAATCGCTTAACATTGTGGTGGGTCGCCTCTTTATAGAGGCACAAGTGTGCCTCCTTGATACTACCAAGATTAGTGAAGCTGTCCACCTGATCAATCTTGTCATTACCCAACATCACCGTTTCATCGTCACTTATTCCTGACCCTAGTGACTTAGTCTTCTTAAAATAGATTTAAAAGCTATTCTAGCACCCTGAACTTGCGAAATTGCTTCAGCGCAGCTCCCGACCCCTTAAAACCACTAAATGTTTTAGTATTTACCCTGGACAATTATTATTAGCACCTCCACATATAAAATTGAGTCGGCAAAGAGGAAATAAAACAAATAAATAATTTTGTATGCAAATTCTGGCTAATTGCCTCAGTGCGAATACAATATGTAAATAAGGGCAAATTTCAAAAATTTACGATCTTTCCCCAGGGGCTGTGGGGGGTCATGTTATCTCCAAAGGCATAGTTCTTGAACCTTTCAACTATGCTGATCAATATGGCTATCTCAAAAGTTTTCTCGAACGACCTTGGTGAAAAAAAGGGGCGTGGGAGGGGGCTAGCTGCTCTCCAATCTTTTTGGTCACTTAAAAGGAGCACTGGAACTTTTAATTTCGGTTCGAATGACCCCTCTCCTGAGATTCTAGAACCACTGGCTCGATATGATCACCCCTGGGGAAAAAAATTAAATAAATCAACACGCATCCATGATATTTCTTTTGGCAAAAAATGCAAAATTCCAAATTTTTTAAAAATGCGAGCTTGAAACCACTACGGAAGGATTCTCTGATACACTGAATCTGATGGTATGATTTTCATTAAGATTCCTTGAGTTTTAGTGGATGTTTCACCATTTTTGGAAGATCAGGCAAATTTTCTATGGCAAAACGAAACTTAATGAATCTTATATATTTGAATTAGCATAGTAAGCAAATTCTTTTGATATATCTATTGATAACGAAATTCCGTTTTATAAAGTTTCGGTTACTATTGAGCTGTGTCGCTTCTCGCTTGCATTTCATTACCACAAACTGTTTAATCCCTGACGCGATAGTGCCTTGGTGGGCATTTACATTGGATCAAACGAACATAAGAAAAAAAATTAACAAAATGGGTTGTGTCGCTTCACGAAACCCCAAAGTAGTCCAAACCCTGTTTTTTTTCTGATCGAAACGTAGCTTTCTGGGTAAATAGACTGGATATAAGAGACCTAAGATTGAGGTTTGATTCCATTTATTCATTGTTAGCAATTCTTCATGTTTTAAATTTGGATTATTATATGACTTTATTTATGCTCGTCTTAGGTTTAAATATTGCCCTTAATTTTTCTTTAGAACACTACTTTTTTGGAAAAGGTTTTACAAAACTAATTTCTAAGCAAAAGAAAAATAAGAGCAAGGTGAAAAATTAATACTTATTACTCAGTATCAATTAGAAGTTTACTTGATGAGACTATTGTTCTACAGTGACACGTTTAGAGAGGGTACAGAAACCAGCTGTTTTTTATTTTTTTTTTTTGCTCCAAAATCTAGAAAGACAAGAGCTATTGAACTGGAGAGAGAAGTATCTTAAAACATTGTAGAACTTTAGCACAAAGAGCATGGAGTTAAGGACTAGGCAGCCCCATTCGTATACAGAATATTTTCTGATTTTTCTAAGTTTTATTGTTGTTTTTTACTTTTGTTACAAAAAACTTTATTTTTTTGTTTATTTCATAAAAATAATTGCTTTTTTATGGTTATTCTAAATATGTAAAAAAAAAAAGTATTGAGTATGAAGCTTCCCACCAAAAGTTAAGAGCATGAGAAAATTTCAAATATTTTCAAAAAAGGGCAAAAGACCCCCAAAAGGATAAAAGGTCCTAATAAAATTACATCATCAACATCAGTGCATCAAAAAACCCAAACCCTTGTATGCATAAATGCGAGGTTTTACATTTTCGCCGACACAGATGAACGCGGATACTTGTTTATTTGCTTTCAGATAATTAAGAACCAGGTATGGAAGGCGAAATTAATCTTTAATATCCCTTCATTCCTGCAAATATTTTTGGACTAAAGGCTATAAATATGGGTCCTGCGGGGTGGTAGCTCCGCTCTTACTGAAGAAAAATTCTTCTGCACATCATCAAAGATTACATTGACTTGCTTACCAGCACAAATGGGGAAGAGTTGAGGGGGTATCTTGAGAGCCACCAGGGAATTTTTTTATTTTGGATGGGTGTATAAGTGAGTAGGAATGGGTCAGAGGGTACAGGGGGGAGTGACGTGACAGTCAGATAATTTATGCATGTTTCTGTTCTGTTTGGTGGTTCTTCGATGTTGTTTCTGTTCTGTTTGATGGTTATTCGATGTTTTTTTCATGTTTCTGTTCTGTTTGATGTTTATTTGATGTTTTTTCATGTTCTGTTTGTTGATGGTAAATGATTTGATGTTTTTTTCATGTTCTGTTCATGGTTTGATGGTTATTTTATGTTGTTTCTGTTCTGTTTGTTGATGGTCATATTGTTATTTCATGGTTTCTGTTCTGTTTGTTGATGGTTGTTTGATGGTTATGAGTGTTGGTCAATTTATTTGTTGTTTCAAGGATGTAGACATAAGTTCAACAACAATTTTAGATGTAGACATAAGTTCAACAACATTGCTGGATGTAGAATTAGGTTCAACAACATTGCTGGATGTAGACATAAGTTCAACAACATTGCTGGATGTACACATAAGTTCAACAACAATTTCTGATGTAGACATAAGTTCAACAACAATTTTGGATGTAGACAAAAGTTCAACAACAAATTTGGAAGTACACATAAGTTCAACAGCATTGCTGGATGTAGACATAAGTTCAACAACAATTTTTGATGTAGACATAACTTCAACAACAATTTTGGATGTAGACACAAGTTCAACAACAATTTTGGATGTAGATATAAGTTCAACAGCATTGCTGGATGTAGACATAAGTTCAACAACAATTTTGGATGTAGACATAAGTTCAACAACATTGCTGGATGTAGACATAAGTTCAACAACAATTTTGGATGTAGACATAAGTTCAACAACAATTTTGTATGTAGACATAAGTTCAACAACAATTTTGGATGTAGACATAGGTTCAACAGAAGTCCATATTTCTAGGAAATTGATTTACATAATCGACAATGATGGAAATCTGACGGGGAATTCTAAAGTAACATTAGGGAATTAAGAAACAATACGGCTTCTCTACTTTAGTGTCAGAGATAAATTAATATTCTATTTTTAAATATGGCTTCTCTGGTCTTTAGTGTCGGAGATAGATTAATATTCTTTTGAAACCTTAATAGTGTAACTAGGAGCACCTTAGATTTATTCAGAAATTCAAACGAGATACAAGACAGTTTGAATATGTTTAACACGGGAAATGGTTTCCTGGGAATTTTAAATGTGACAGCGCTGGGTTGCCAAAACAAAGGAACATTCATAAATTACGTTTAGGGGATTATTTGGGTGAAACAAATTAATCAACATTTTAGGGATTATTTGGGCAAAACAGTTTGAGACATTTTAGAGGATGATTTGGGGTGAAACTCTGTGGTCGTTATATTACACAAGTTCCATTTGAATAGTGTTGTAAGGTCCCCTACCCCAACCCCCCAAGGGCCCCCCTCCACAAAACTCCCCCCCCATATTTTTTTAATACCTTTTTTTGCACGCTTGAGACACAGAAGGGCCCCCGTCCCCCCAACTTTTTTGCCCCCCCCCCCATTTTTTTATAACACTTTTTTGCACGCTTGAGACATAGAAGGGCACACCCCCCTCACTCCAAATTTTCGGGCCCCCTCCCCCCATATTTTTTTTAAACTTTTTTTATTTTTTAAACATGGTATTTTTTTTATTTTTTTTATTATTTTTTTAACATGATATATTTTTCAACTTTTTTTCTACATGTCTTCCAATGACATGCAACATACTTAAAACATAAGAAATTCACATTTAATATTTGCAAATTTTCTTAGAAGTAACAGTTTTTTCTTAGAAGTAACAAATTTTTTCTAATAGCATCAAGTTTTCCATCAAAGATAACAAATTTTTTCATTATGATAACAAGTTTTCTGTCAGAATTAGCAAGATTTCCTTAACACTAACAAATTTAGTGTTATTTTTTTAACATGATATATTTTTCAACTTTTTTTCTACATGTCTTCCAATGACATGCAACATACTTAAAACATAAGAAATTCACATTTAATATTTGCAAATTTTCTTAGAAGTAACAGTTTTTTCTTAGAAGTAAAAAAAATTTTCTAATAGCATCAAGTTTTCCATCAAAGATAACAATTTAATTCATTATGATAACAAGTTTTCGGTCAGAAGTAGCACGATTTCCTTAACACTAACAAATTTTCTCTTCGAAGCATCAACATTTTTCCTCAATATTAACAAACTTTTACTTAAAACTATCAAATATCTCTTAGAAGTAATAATGTTTTCGTCAGTGATAACAAGTTTTCTGTAAGAAGTAGCAAGTTTTCTGTCAAAGATACGAAATTTCTCCTCGAAGAAGAAACTTTTACCTTAATACGAACAAACTTTTGCTTAACGCTATCAAATTTCTCTTAGAAGTAACAATTTTTCCTCAGTGATAACAAATTTTCTGTAAGAAGTAGTAAGTTGTCTGTTAGAATTAGCCAGTTTTATGTTAAAGATTCCAATTTTGTCTTAGAAGTAACAACTTTTTCGTCTATGATAATAAGTTTTCTGTTAAAGATACCATATTTTTCTTAGAAGTAACACTAACAAATTTTATCATAAAGTAACAATTTATCGACAGTGATAACAAGTTTTCTACTAGACGTAGCAAATTTTCAGTCAAAGAGACCAAATTTTTCTTAGAAATAACAATTTCTTCGTTTATGATAACAAGTTTTTAGTTAGAAGTAGTAATTTTTCCTTAACACTAAAAAATGTTCTCTTTGAAGTAGCAACTTTTACCTTAATACTAACAAACTGTTACTTAAAGCTATCAAATTTCTCTTAGATGTAACAATTTTTTTGTTAGTGATAACAAGTTTTCTGTAAGAAGTAGCACGTTTTCTGTCAAAGATACCAATTTTTTCTTAGAAGTAACAATTTTTTGTTTATGATAAAAAAATTTCTGTCAGAAGTAGCAAGTTTTCCTTAACACTAAAAAATTTTCTCTTTGAAGTAGCAAATTTTTCCTCACTACTAACAAACATTTACTTAACACCATCAAATATCTCTTAGAAGTAACAATTTTTCATCAGTGATAACAAGTTTTCTGTAAGAAGTAGCAAGTTTTCTGCCAAAGATACCAGATTTTTCTTAGGAGTAACAATTTCTTCGTTTATGATAACAAGTTTTCCGTTTGAAGTAGCAATTTGTCATTAACACTAACAAATTTTCTCCTCGAAGTAACACTTTACCTGAATACTAACAAACTTTAACTTAACACTATAAATTTTTCTTAGAAGTAACAATTGTTCGTCAGTGATAACAAGTTTTCTGTAAGAAGTAGCAAGTTTTCTGCCAAAGATACTAGATTTTTCTTAGAAGTAACAATTTTTTCGTTTATGATAAAAAAATTTTTGTCAGAAGTAGCAAGTTTTCCTTAACACTAACAAATTTTCTCTTCGAAGTAACAACTTTTTCCTCAATACTAACAAATTTCTACTTAAAACTATTAATTTTTTCTTAGAAGTAGTAGTTTTTCCTTAACACTAAAAAATATTCTCTTCGAAATACCAACTTTTTCCTTAACGCTAACAAACTTTTACTTAACACTATCAAATATCTCTTAGAAGTAATAATTTTTCATCAGTAATAACAAGTTTTCTGTCAGAAGTAGCAAGTTTTTCTTAACGCTAAAAAAATTTCTCTTCGAAGAACTTTTTCTTTAATACTAACAAATTTTGACTTAATATTATCAAATATCTCTTAGAAGTAACAATTTTTCATCAGTGATAACAAGTTTTCTGCAAGAAGTAGCAAGTTTTCTACCAATGATACGAAATTTTTCTTAGAAGTAACAATTTTTCGTTTATGATAACAAGTTTTCTGTCAGAAGTATCAAGTTTTCCTTAACACTAAAAAATTTTCTCTTCGAAGTAACAACTTTTTCCTCAATACTAACAAACTTTTACTTAGAACTACCAAATATCTCTTAGAAGTAACAATTTTTTCAGCAGTGATAACAAGTTTTCTGTAAGAAGTAGAGAGTTTTCTGCCAAAGATACCATATTTTCTTTAGAAGTAACAATTTCTTCGTTTATGATAACAAGTCTTCTGTTAGAAGTAGCAATTTTTCCTTAACACTAACAAATGTTCTCCTCGAATTAACAACTTTTACCTTAATACTAACAAACTTTTACTTAACACTATCAATTTTTCTTAAAAGTAACAATTGTTTGTTCATGATAAAAAGTTTTCTGTAAGATGTAGCAAGCTTTCTGCCAAAGATACCAGATTTTTCTTAGAAGTAACAATTTTTTCCTTAACACTAACAGAGTTTTAGTTATAACTATGAAATTTCTCTTATAATTAACAATTTTTCGTCAGCGATAACAAGTTTTCTGTAAGAAGTAGCAAGTTTTCTGCCAAAGATTCCAAATTTTTCTAAGAAGTAGCAATTGTAATGTTTGTGATCACAAGTTTTCCGTCAGAAGTATCAAGTTTTCATTCACTATAACAAATTTTCTCTTCGAAGTAACAACTTTTTCCTCAATACTAACAAACTTCTACTTAAAACTATCAAATATTTCTTAAAAGTAACCATTTTTTGTCAGTGATAACAAGTTTTCTGTAAGAAGTATCCATGTCAATGTTTTTCGTTATTTTAAAATGTTTTCTGTCAGAAGTAGCGAATTTTCCATAACACTAACTAATTTTTCCTTCGAAGTATCAACTTTTTCCTTAAAACTAACACACGTTTTACTTAACACACTCAAATTTCTCTTAGGAAAAAATAATTTCGTCAGTGATAACACGTTTTCTGTTCAAACTAGCAATTTTTATACCAAAGATACTAGGTTACTTGCGCGCGCGTAACCTAGCCTAAATTAACCTTAAAAATGAATAAAACCGATGACTTTATTTGAAATATATGCAAAAAAATTAACCTTAAAAAGTAAAACTTGCTACTCCTGTCAGAAAATTTATTATCATAATCAAAAAATTTTTACTTCTAAGAAAAAATTTGGTATCTTTGGTAGAAAACTTGCTAGTTTGAACAGAAAACGTATTATCACTGACTAAAATATTATTTCTAAGAATAATTTGAGTGTTTTAAGTAAAAATTGTGTTAATTTTAAGGAAAAAGTTGATACTTCGAAGGAAAAATTTGCTATTGTTTAGGAAACTTTGCTACTTCTGACAGAAAACTTTCTTATCATAACGAAAAAAATTGTTACTTCTAAGAAAGCTTGTTACTTCTAGCGGATAAGTTGTCATCATAATGAAAAATTGTTACTTCTAAGACGAAAAATTTGGTATCTTTGACAGAAAACTTGCTAGTTCAAGTAGAAAACGTGTTATCACTGACGAAAAATTGTTATTTCTAAGTGAAATTTGAGTGTGTTAAGTAAAAGTATGCTATCACTGACAAAAAATTTTATTTCTAAGAGAAATTTGAATGTGTTAACTAAAATTATGTTGGTTTTAAGGTAAAATGTTGTTACTTTGATGAGAAAATTTGTTAGTGTTAAAGAAAACTTGCTACTTCTGCCAGAAAAAATGTTATCATAATGAAAAAATCGTTACTTCTAAGAAAAAAAAATTTGGTATCTTTGACAGGAAACTTGCTACTTCAAGCAGAAAAAATGTTATCACTGACGAAAAGTGTTATTTCTAAGATAAATTTGAGTGTGTTAAGTAAAAGTATGTTAGTATTAAGGAAAAAAAGCTGATACATCAAATAGAAAAACTGTTAGTGTTAAGTAAGAGTTTGGTAGTATTAATGGAAAATATTGATGCTTCGAAAAGAAAGTTTGTTAGTGTTAAGGAAATATAAGCTACTTCTGGCTGAAAACTTGTTATCATAATGAAAAAATTGTTACTTCTAAGAAAAATTTTGTATCTTTGACAGAAAACTTGTTACTTCTAAATGATAACTAGTTATAATTGACGAAAAATTATTTCTTTTAAGAGGCATTTATTATCATTGACGGAAAGTTTGTTGCTTTCAAAAAAATAGGTTACTGTTAAGAAAATACCTATTACTTCTAAGAGAAATTTGAGTGTGTTAAGTAAAAGTTTGTTAGCATTAAAGGGAAAATATTAATAATTCGAAAAGAAAATTTGTTAGTGTTTAGGCAATCTTGCTACTTCTGTCAGAAACTTGTTATCATAACGAAAAATTGTTCCTTCTAAGAAAAATTTGGTATCATTCACAGAAAACTTGTTAGTTCTAATAGATAACTTGCTATTTTTGACGAAAAAATTTTAAATTTTAAGTGCAATTTATTATCATTGACGGAAAGGTTGGTTTTATTAGAAAAAAATTGTTACTGTTAAGAAAATATCTATTACTTCTAAGAAAAATTTGGGTGTGTTAAGTAAAACTTTGTTAGTATTAAGGAAAAATTTGTTACTCCGATGAGGAAATTTGATAGTTTTAAGTAAGGAAAACTTGCTACTTCTGACAGAAAACTTGTTATCATAAACGAAAAAATTGTTACTTCTATGTAAAATTTGGTATCTTTGACACAAAACATTCTATTACTTACAGAAAATTTATAATCACTGACGTAAAATTGTTACTTCTAAAACAAATTTGATAGTGTTAAGAAAAGTTTGTTAGTATTAAGGTAAAAGTTGTTACTTCAAGGAGAAATTTTTTTAGTGTTAAGGAAAAATTAATACTTCTAACAGAAAACTTATTATCATAAACGAAGATATTGTTATTTCTAAGAATAAATTCGTATCTTTGGCAGAAAACTTGCTACTTCTTACAGAAAAATTGTTATCACTGACGAAAAATTGTTAGTTCTAGAGAAATTTGATAGCGCTAAGCAAAAGTTTGTTAGTATTAAGGCAAAAGTTGCTACATCAAAGAGAATATTTTTTAGTGTTAAGGAAAACTTGCTCCTTCTAACCGGAAACTTGTTATCATAAACGAAGAAATTGTTATTTATACAGAAAAAGTATATATCCGTGACATGGAAACTTGTTATCACTGACGAAAAAATGGTTACTTCTAAGAAATATTTGATAGTTTTAAGTAAAAATTTGTTAGTATTGAGGAAAAAATTTTTACTTCGAAGAGAAAATTTGTTATAGTGAAGGAAAACTTGATACTTCTGACAGAAAACTTGTTATTATAAACGTAAAATTGTTACTTCTAAGAAAATTTTGGAATGTTTGGCAGAAAAGTTGCTACTTATTACAGAAAACTTGTTATCACTTACGAAAAAATGTTAATTCTAAGAGAAATTTGATAGTTGTAACTAAAACTCTGTTAGTTTTAAGGGTAAAATTGTTATTTCTAAGAAAAATCTGGTATCTTTGGCAAAAAACTTGCTACTTCTTAGAGAAATTTTTTTATTATGAATGAACAATTGTTACTTCTAAGAAATATTGATAGTGTTAAGTAAAAGTTTGTTAGTATTAAGGTAAAAGTTGTTACTTCGAGGAAAAAATTTGTTAGTATTAAGGAAAAATTGCTACTTCTGACAAAAAACTTGTTATCATAAACGAAGAAATTGTTGCTTCTAAGCAAAATCTGGTATATTTGGAAGAAAACTTGCTACTTCTTACAGAAAACTTGTTATCACTGACGAAAAAATTGTTACTTCTAAGAGATATTTGATAGTTTTAAGTAAAAGTTTGTTAGTATTGAGGAAAAAGTTGTTACTTCGAGGAGAAAATTTTTTAGTTTTAAGGAAAACTTGATACTTCTGACAGAAAACTTGTTATCATAAACGAAAAAGTTGTTACTTCTAAGAAAAATTTGGTATCTTTGGTAGAAAACTTGCCACTTCTTACAGAAAACTTGTTATCACTTATGAAAAATTGTTACTTCTAAGAGATATTTGATAGTGTTAAGTAAAAGTTTGTTAGTATTAAAGAAAAAGTTGCTACTTCGAAGAGAAAATATTTTAGTGTTAAGGAAAACTTGCTTCTTCTGACAGAAAATTTGTTATCATGAACGTAAAAAATTGTTACTTCTAAGAAAAAATTGGTATCTTTGGCGGAAAATTTTCTACTTTTTACAGAAAACTTGTTATCACTGACGAAAAATTGTTACTTCTAAGAGAAATTTGATAGCGTTAAGTAAAAGTTTGTTAGTATTAAGGTAAAAGTTGGTATTTCGAAGAGAATATTTTTTAGTGTTAAGGAAAAACTACTACTTCTAAGAAAAAATTGATTCTTTTAAGTAGAAATTTGTTAGTATTGAGGAAAAAGTTGTTACTTCGAAGAGAAAATTTGTTAGTGTTAAGGAAAACTTGCTACTTCTGTCAGAAACTTGTTATCATAAACGAAAAAATTGTTAATTCAAAAAAAAATCTGGTATCTTTGGCAGAAAACCTGCTTACTTCTTACAGAAAACTTGTTATCACTGAAGAAAAATTGTTACTTCTAAGAAAAATTGATAGTGTTAAGTAAAAGTTTGTTAGTATTAAAGTAAAAGTTGTTACTTCAAGGAAAAAAATTGTTAGTGTTAAGTAAAAATTGCTAATTCTAACAGAAAATTTGTTATCATAAACGAAGAAATTGTTACTTCTAAGAAAAATCTGGTATCTTTGGCAGAAAAATTACTACTTCTTACAGAAAACTTGTTATCATTGACGAAAAAATTGTTACTTCTAAGAGATACTTGATAGTTTCAAGTAAAAGTTTGTTAGTATTGAGGAAAAATATGTTACTTCGAGGAGAAAATTTTTTAATGTTAAGGAGAACTTAATACTTCTGACAGAAAACTTGACAGAAAACTACTTCTGATTGAAAATCCCTCTCCTAAAGATCCCCCATCCCTGCATACCTAGTGTGGGTCGAGCATGAAAATTCGATACTTATGCTAAAGCCATACTTACGCCTGAGTCAAACCTAGGCCAAACTTACACCTGAGCCACACTTACGCTTGAGCCACATCTAAGCCACACCTGAGTCACATTTGTAAATAGAAGGACCAATATTTATGAATGAAATGGGCTTATTCCTGATTTAAAAGTCTCAATTGTATTACAGAAGCGTAAAATTAAAAAGGCCAGAAGCGGGTTCGAAATGTACTATCTAAAAGGTGAATTCGCACCCAAATATTCTGTACTATTACTATTTTAGATTATTTTTTTTGCCATATTCCTGCTTTTAGCCCCGAAACAACCTTCAAGAACGAATGGGACTTAAGTCAAGTAAGTCATTCCTGTTACAGATAAAAGAAACTGCTGTCCTAAGTTTCTATCTTTTCTAGTTTCAGTAAATTTTGCCTTAAATCTCGACTCTGATTGGTCAATCACAAACGTTATACTTGGAGTTAAACGTTGTTCAACTTAGGAAATTACGAACAGCATACATAATTGGCACTGTAATCGTTTTTAATTTTGTCTAAAAGTGTGACAATAATCTAGGCGCGAGGATCACTTGGTTTGGCAACAACACTATTTATACAGAACTTCGTTAGTTTCATTAGCAAGTTTTACATTTCCAATCAAATTTATCCAGGGTCGATTGGTGGGTTGTAAGTGAGGCGTGGGGCGTAAGGTGGGTTGTAACATCAACTATGCTGATGGTTTTCTTTATGACTATGCAGTGTTTCTGTTCAAGTTCCATGTGCAGTGAGGGGTACCATCAAACCTTACCCATGCCATACAACCAGGTGACCCACCAGTGGCGGTTCTGGCCTTTCTTGCGCATGGGGAAAAGTCTGGATAAACGAAAAAGTTGTTACTTCTAAGAAAGATTTGGTATCTTTGGCAGAAAACTTGCTACTTCTTACAGAAAACTTGTTATCACTGATGAAAAATTGTTACTTCTAATAGATATTTGATAGTGTTAAGTAAAAGTTGGTTACTATTAAGGAAAAAGTTGCTACTTCGAAGAGAAAATTTTTTTGTGTTAAGCAAAACTTGCTACTTCTGATAGAAAACTTGTTATCATAAACGAAAAAAATTGTTACTTCTAAGAATAAATTGGTATCTTTGGCAGAAAACTTGCTACTTCTCACAGAAAACTTGTCATCACTGACAAAAAATTGTTACTTCAAAGAGAAATTTGATAGCGTTAAGTAAAAGTTTGTTAGTATTAAGGTAAAAGTTGCTACTTCGAGGATAATATTTTTTAGTGTTAAGGAAAAATTACTACTTCTAACAGAAAACTTGTTATCATAAACGAAGAAATTGTTATTTCTAAAAAAATTTGGGCTCTCTGACCGAAAACTTGCTACTTCAAACAAAGAACTTGGTATCACTGTCGAAAAATTGTTACTTCGATGAGAAAATTTTTTAGTGTTACTTCAAGAGAAATATGGTGTCTTTGACAGAAAACTTATCATCATAGACAGAAAAGTTGTTACTTCTAAGAAAAAATTGGTATCTTAGGCAGAAAACTTGCTACTTCTTACAGAAAACTTGCTACTTCTTACAGAAAATTTGTTATCACTGACAAAAAATTTTTATTTCTAAGAGAAATTTGATAGCGCTAAGCAAAAGTTTGTTAGTATTAAGGTAAAAGTTGCTACAAAGAGGAGAAATTTCGTATCTTTGACAAATAAACTTGCTACTTCTTACAGAAAACTTGTTATCAATGACGAAAAAATTGTTACTTCTAAGAGATATTTGATTGTTGCAAGTAAAAGTTTGTTAGTATTAAGGTGAAAGTTGGTATTTCGAAGAGAATATTTTTTAGTGTTAAGGAAAAACTACTACTTCTAAGAAAAAATTGATAGTTTTAAGTAGAAATTTGTTAGTATTGAGGAAAAAGTTGTTACTTCGAAGAGAAAATTTGTTAGTTTTAAGGAAAACTTGCTACTTCTGTCAGAAACTTGTTATCATAAACGAAAAAATTGTTACTTCTAAGAAAAAAATGGTATCTTTGGCAGAAAACTTGCTTACTTCTTACAGAAAACTTCTTATCACTGACGAAAAATTGTTACTTCTAAGAAAAATTGATAGTGTTACGTAAAAGTTTGTTAGTATTAAGGTAAAAGTTGTTACTTCGAGGAAAAAAATTGTTAGTGTTAATTAAAAATTGCTAATTCTAACAGAAAATTTGTTATCATAAACGAAGAAATTGTTACTTCTAAGAAAAATCTAATATCTTTGGCAGAAAAATTGCTACTTCTTACAGAAAACTTGTTATCACTGACGAAAAAAGTGTTACTTCTAAGAGATATTTGATAGTTTTAAGTAAAAGTTTGTTAGTATTGAGGAAAAATATGTTACTTCGAGGAGAAAATTTTCTAGTGTTAAGGAAAATTTGATAGTTCTGACAGAAAACTTGTTATCATAAACGAAAAAGTTGTTACTTCTAAGAAAAATTTAGAATCTTTGATAGAAAACTTGCTACTTCTTACAGAAAACTTGTCTTCACTGACGAAAAATTGTTACTTCTAATAGAATTTGATAGTGTTAAGTAAAAGTTTGTTAGTATTAAGGAAAACGTTGTTACTTCGAAGAGAAAATTTTTTAGTGTTAAGGAAAACTTGCTACTTCTTATAGAAAACTTGTTATCATAAACGAAAAAAATTTCACTTCTAAGAATAAATTGGTAGCTTTGGCAGGAAACTTGCTACTTCGTACAGAAAAGTTTTCATCACTGACAAAAAATTGTTACTTCAAAGAGAAATTTGATAGCGTTAAGTAAAAGTTTGTTAGTATTAAGGTAAAAGTTGCTACTTCGAGGAGAACATTTTTTAGTGTTAAGGAAAAATTACTACTTCTAACATAAAACTTGTTATCATAAACGAAGAAATTGTTATTTCTAAGAAAAATTTGGTCTCTCTGACAGAAAACTTGCTACTTCAAACAAAGAACTTGTTATCACTGTCGATCATGATACCTTTAGACTGATCATATTTCAAACAGTGAGTGGTACAAAAATTTGATTCTATACCGTTATAAAAAAACCAAGAGTTTTACTATAAAAAAATTGTTGCTATTTTACAAATTTTTACTAATTACTATTAATTTTACTATTCAATTTAAGCCATTTATTTGTAATCTATTTAGAATTATTTGTTGATTTATTAAAATATCAATATTTTTTATTTCACAAATTCTGCTATCTTGACTAAATTCCCGTTCAGGTTTAAGCTAAAAGTTAAGTTTCATTATTATGAAAGAAAAGCAAGGAAAATTTCTAATAGGAAAAAAACCTTATAGGATAAAACCTGTCTTTTCCATCCTTATAGGATGGAAAAGACACAGGATCATCCTTATATACTTAAGCAAAATTAGAATCTTACCCCTTAACTAGGATTATGTTTTAAAAATTAATGAAAATAATAAAAAAATAGACTTACGTTTTCAGATTGACAAAATAAGAGCAAAAACCAAGACCAAACTGACTCTTGCTAGGGTACGACGCTGCATATATATAAAACTTTCTTTTTTTATTAATTCCAAAATGCGGTAAGCTTTATCAAGCTTGTCGCACTATAGCTAGGGCATAAGAATGCCATTGAGAGTATTTACTATAAGCCCTAAATCGGGTTTCAGTTTCTCTCTCCTTTAGATAGATAAATGATGACCTATATTGAGTTAATCTAAGATCTAAGAACTGAATTAAATTCTGAACAGATTCTAAACAAGTTTCATAGCAGTTCTTAAAGACAAAACCAAAATAAGAAATTCTTTTTCTTTGATTAGTTGTTACACTTCTATTTTCTTTCTACTCTGGTCAAAATTCCAGGGGTGGCCATGCTCCCCTTACCCTCCCCTCCCCTGCTGGCGCACATGTTATTAATATATGTTATTGATATATCTTGTTATTAATATAATAAGTTTCTCGAAGACATAAATCAAGATACATTAAGTTTCTTGAAGAAATAATCCACATGCAGCAAGTTTCACGAACAAAAATCAGCAAGCATCATGTTTCACGAAGAAAACAACAACATGCAACAAGTTTCACGAAGAAAAATATCAAGATAAATTAAGTTTCACAAACAAGAATCAGTACACAACAAGTTCCCGCCAACAAAACTGGTTTCACGACGAGCAAAATCAAAGTGCGAGTTTCACCGAAGAGAAAAAAAAAACCTGCAAAAACTTTTATCAAGAAGAAATAAAAATATAACAAGTTAGTCGAAGACATAAATCAAGATGCATTAAGTTTCTTGAAGAAATAACTCATATGCAACAAGTTTCACAAACAAAAACCAGCTTGGATCATGTTTCATGAAGGAAAAACCAACATGCAACAAGTTTCACGAAGAAAATTATCATGATAAATTAAATTTTATGAAAGAATAAGTTAACATACAAGTTTCACGAAGAAAAATATCAAGATAAATTAAGTTTCAGAAACAAGAATCACCACGCAACAAATTCCCACGAAGAAAACCGATTTCACGAGGAGAAAAATCAATGCACAAGTTTCACGAGGAGAAAAATCAACATGCAACATGTTTCATGCAGAAGAAATTAGAAATAGAAATGTAAAAAGTTTCTCGAAGACATAAATCAAGACACATTAAGTTTTTGATGAAATATTCTACATGCAACAAGTTTCACGAACGAAAATCAGCATGCATCATGTTTCACGAAGAAACAACGAATATGCAACAAGTTTCACGAGCATGTCAATTGCTAGGAGTCATCAGAAGAAACGCTATTGGGAATTTTACTTTAAGTTTAACGAATCGTTTCTAGTGTAAACGGTTGTTTTTGTAGGAAAATGTCTGAAAATGCTTAAGGTGTGATAATCTGCGCCACAGGATGTCATATTGTGGCACAGTGACGTGAATTCCCATGGTATATCATGTTTAGGATGGCTTGCAAAAACACGAACCAATGGATTTAAAGCATATTTTTAACAAGAAAATATCTGATAAATGTTTTAAGAATGATGGGGGGTGCTAGAGGGTACCATAGAGACCAGTCGTAGTGTGACATGGTGGTGTGAATGGTGTGGTGTATCAAGGAGGGTTGGCTTGCAAAAGGAATGTTATAGGGAAATTAGCATTAGATTTCTAGGACATTTCCTCCATTTTCACATAGGACTCCGACCAAATGCCCTCTGACGTCATGCGACACACCCTGTGCTTTAAAGAGTCATATAAGTGGAGCTACCAACCCCTCGAGCCATCACACCTACGCAATGCGGTCATGACACACCCCTCTGGACTCCAATGACGTCACACGACTTAGCCCGTTTCAAACGGACAGGTCTAATATGCTTGACGCAATTTTATGTAGCCCTACGTCAGGAATCCATGGGGAAATCCCCAATTATAACGTAACAACAGCACATAACTTACATAATGATTGCGCACTGCTGTCACATAATACCCCATTTTGACATTTAATTTTTCACCCAAAACGCTCAACACGTTTTTTCTTTCTTTCTTTAGTTGTTTCTTTCACCCCGCCAGAACTCGGAAGGTCATTCCCATCAAACGAATTTAAGCCTTAACCGAGAGGACCAACAAGCCATTCCTAATATTTTCTCCTACTCAGTATATTCTAAAGTTAATCTACTGCACGACACCTGAGATTCCCCATTTTTGGCCCTCGTTAGAACGGTGTGTTACTGCCCCAAATTTTACATACTCCCTGAGACATTTGTTTTCACATAATAGCGATACAGACTATGGATTGCTTAAAAGTATAATCACATTGATAGTCCAAAACAATAAATCTTAAAAAAACAAACTTTGTAAATAAAAGTTTTATTATTTTAAAAAAATTTACAAACAATTTTAAAAACATAGAAAATGGCAGTTAAAAAACACGACAAACAAAATATAAAGGGTGAAAAAGGCTTATCGTTATATATGCAAAAGATTCATCTATTATAGAAAAACACATCTTAGCATTCAACCCAGGGGGCAGGGGGGGAGTGATATTAGAGATAGATTTAAAGTGTTTTAAGAGGTATTTCTAAGAGCCCTTAACAAAAATACAGCTTTTTGAGACAGGACTATGCAAACGTAATCAAATCATAATCAAAAACATAGAAAAAAGCAGTTAACAACATGAAAAACTAAAAATAAAACGTGAAAAGAGGCTTATTGTAATATAAGCAAAAAACCCATCTATTATGGAAAAAAGACATCTAGCATGAAACCCAAAGGGGTAGGAGGAAGGAGTGATATTAGAGATAGATTTAAAGTGTTTTAAGAGGTATTTCTGAGAGCCCTTAACAAAATACAGCGTTTTGAAATTAGACAATGCGAAAGGAAAAAAAAACTTGAAAGTGGTTATAAAGGGATAAACTATAAGCAATAACATGCATAAATTAAAGAAGGATGAGAGGGGAGGGGTCCAAGCAAGTAGTTCCAGTGGAGGGGTGCCGTGATAATAAGGTCAAATTTATGCTATATTTAGAGTTTGTTCAACCAAATGGATCGTTTCTTAGATAGGAATGTTAGATTTCACTCCCCCTCTACCCGAAAATTCATTTAACATCTCAGGCCTTATCTTTAAGCTCTAGATTATACTAGTCATGGAAATGGATACCACCTTAGTAGACTATTGATGGCATACATCGTCCATCAAACATCGCCAAATCTCCCCCAAGACATCTTTCAGGCATTTCCTATTAAAAAATATGTCTTTAAATCCCCTGATTCAAGTTTTTGCAAACCAAGCCTTTGTTTGTAACCGTGCAACTGAGCCCGTTTAACTGACCCCCCCCCCTCCTATCCTGGCATCATTCCTAAGACATTTTTCAGTTATTTCATAATAAAAGTTATGCATGTAAATCCCAAAATTCAAATTTTGCGAACCAAGCCTATCAGGATGCCCCCCAAAACACTCCACACCACCATGGCATTACACACATTCCCCCTTCGTCATCCATATGGCACCTGCATCACCCCCTAGGAAATTTTCAACCTTTTTGGGCCGAAAATAAGCTTCTGGAATCTAAATTAAACAGGTTTTTTTTTATTTGAACTGCGGGAACTCGATATTTCATTGTTAGAACGCGTTACTCCAATGCAATTCACGCCACAAAGTATTTAAAACACTTCTTGAACGCGCCTATTCCTTATTTCCAGTGGTTTTATAAAAATGTTGATTTGATGACACCCTGTGACACTCGTCAAATTATTTATACATTTTGCTAACGCTTGAATAACCAAATGGGCATATTTTCTATTGCCATTATTTCTCAACAATTCCCACTCTGTGTCATACTATTAGTGGTTCTCTAGCAATCTCTGGCACCCTCATCTTCATTCCTTTAACATTCTAAAGATATTTTTCTGCTAAAAATCACACAATAAATCCATTGGTTCACGTTTTTGCAACCCAGCCCTCCGTAATACACCAAATCAATTCCCATCCTGTCCAAGACTACAACTGAGCCCCCCATGGCACTCTCTGACACCCAATTCCCATATCCAGGATATTTTCAGGCATTTTCATTCGAAAATCACACATTAAACCCATTGTTTCATGTTTTCGCAACCCAGCTTTCCGTAACACACCATCTAAAATCCCATCCTGTGCCTTACTATTACTTGCCCCCCCCCCTGGCACACTCTAACAACCTATCCTCAAAACTACGATATTTTCAGACATTTCCAGCTAAAAATCACAAATTAAATACATTGTTTCATATTTTCGAAACCCAACCCTCCATAATACACCATCTAAATTTCCATCATGTGCCACACTATTGCTGTCCCCTCTGGCATACTCTAACATCCCATCCTCATACTTAAGATATTTTCAGACGCTTCCAGCTAAAACTCATTCTTTAGATTTATTTTTTCATGTTTTCGCAACCCAGCCCTCCGTAATACACCATCTCAATTCCAATCCAGTGCCACACTATTACTGAGTCCCCTGGTACTCCCTGACACCCCAATTTTCATTCCTAAGACATTTTTCAGATATTTCTTGTTACAAGTTTTTCTTCAACTCATTCATTCGAGTTTTGGGTTTTTGCTCTTATTTTGTCAATCTAAAAACGTAAGTCTATTTTTTTTATTATTTTCATTAATTTTTAAAACATAATCCTAGTTAAGGGGTAAGATTCTAATTTTGCTTAAGTCTATAATCGTGAGTCCCGCCGATTGTGAAGTACGGGCGGTTATACGATTTCTTAGTGCTAAAGGCGTAAAACCGATCGATATTCATCGTGAGATCTGTGAAGTTTATTGACCAAACATTATGAGTGATGGAATGGTAAGGAAATGGGCGAGAATCAAAACAACAATTCATGGAATGGCAACATTCATCATCACCCAAAAAAGTGAAATTTAAGCAAACAATTTCTGCCCGGAAAATCATCTGCACAGTTTTTTGGGTGATGATGAATATCGCCATTCCATGGATTGTTGTTTTGATTCTCGCCCATTTCCTTACCATTCCATCACTGATAATGTTTTGTCCATAAACTTCACAGATCTGACGATGAATATCGATCGGTTTTACGCCTTTAGCACTAAGAAATCGTATAAGCGCCCGTACTTCACAATCGGCGGGACTCACGATTGTCGGAGGCATCTTAAACACTCAGTAAATAACGTATACAATTAAAAATCAGACTGTAATGGCGTCAGTGCGTAGACAAGAGATTTAGGTAACCAGCGTGCATGCGCAGAATGGCGACCGTAGCACTGTGGCGGCATAATCGTTAAACGGTACTTACTTAAAAAACATGCCTCGTATTATGATATTGTTCTTCGTGAAGCATGATGCATGCTGATTCTTCTACGGGAAATTTGTTGCATTTGGATTATTTCTTCAAAGAACTTAATGTATCTTGATTTATGTATTCCAAAAATATGTTTTATTTTATTTCTTCTTTACAAAACTTGTTGCTTGTCCATTTTTCTCTTCGAAAGATATGTACATTGATTTTTCTCCTCGTGAAAGTTTTGTTCGTGGAACTTGTTGTGCACTGATTTTTGTTCGTGAAATTTAATTTCTCTTGATATTTTTCTTCGTGAAACTTGTTGCATATTGTTTTTTCTCGTGAAGCATGATGCCTGCTGATTTTTGCTCAGGAAACTTGTTGTATGTGGATTATCTTTTCAAAAAACTTAATATTTCTTGATTTATGTCTTCGAGAAACTTGTTATATTTTTTTTCTTCATGAAATTTGTTGCATTTTAGTTTTTCATCGTGAAACATGATGCTTGCAGATTTTTGTTCGTGACACTGGCTGCATTTGAACTGTTTCTCTTTAAGAAACTTAATGTAGCTTGATTTATGTCAAGCTACAGAGAAATTTGTTATATTTTCATTTCTTCTTCATGAAACTTGCTGCATAAGGATTTTTCTCTTCATGAAACTTGAAAATTGATTTTTCTCCTCGTGAAATTGGTTTTGTTTGTGGGAACTTGTTGCGTGCTGATTCTTGTTTGTGAAACTTTATTTACCTTGATATTTTGTCTTCTTGAAACTTGTGTATTGATTTACTCTTTGATGAAACTTGATATATCACGATTTTTTCTTCGTGAAACTTGTTTCATATTCGTTTTTTCTTCGTGAAACATGATGCATGCTGATTTTTCTTCGAAAAAATTAATTCTTCTTAATAATTTTTTCGTGAAATTTCCTATATGTGATTTATTCTTTTGTGAAACTTAATTTACCATGATATTTTTCTTTATGAAAATTGACACATGTTGATTTTTCTTCGTGAAACATGATGCATGTTGATTTTTGTTCGTGAAACTTAATGCACGTTAATTCTTTTCATGGAACTTTTTGCATATGGATTTTTCTCTTCGTGAAACTTGTACATTTTTTTTTCTCCTCGCGAGACCGGTTTTATTCTTGTGAACTTTTTGCGTGCTGATTCTTCATTTTGAAACTCAATTTATCTTGATATTTTTCTTTGTGAAACATGTTGTATGTTGATTTATTCTTTCGTGAAACTTAATTTACCATGATATTTTTCTTCTTGAATCCTCTTGCATGTTGGTTTTATTCGTGAAATATGAAGCATGTTGATTTTTGCTCGTAAGACTTGTTGCATGTGGATTATTTCTTCAAGAAACTAGGGTAGGTTAGCCACATGTTGCCATGATGACGTGAATATATATAGTCATGGTTCAAGGAAACGTGGCATTTTCATTAAGACCTCTTAGAACTAACTCTCAATATGATTTAAATTTACCTTTAATAACCCCCCCCCATCTGTAATTAGTTGCTAGGAGGTGAACCAACATTATATTGTCACACTGGCGTGAATATTCATAGTCTTAACTCAAGGAAACATGGTATTTTCAATAAGACCTCTCAGAAAACTCTTAATATGAGTAGGGAAGGGAGTACCAGTCCGGGGAGTACATAATTTATACATCTTTTTATGGCTTTTCTCACTGAGGATGTTTTTTAATGGTTTTTCTCACTGTTGATGTTTTTTCATGATTTTCTCACTGTTTGATGGATGTCAACATAAGTTCAACAACATTACTGAATGTAGACATATGGTTTTTGGATGATTATTTGATTATTACGTGTTTTGGTCAATTTGTTTGTTGTTTTCTTGGATGTTAAAATAATTCCAACAACAACTTGGATGTAGACATCTGGTTATTGGATGATATTTTGATGGTTATGAGTGTTGGTCAATTTATTTGTTGTTTTCTTGGATGTCAACATAAGTTTACATCAACAAATGCTGGATTATTGATCGACTCTAACAGGACAAGATCACGTGTCTCTTTCTATGTTAATTTGTTTGTTGTTTCCAAGTGTATTGATCCGCTAACGGGACAAGATCATGTGTCTCTTTCTAGGCCAATCAGGGAGTTACGTAAGGTTTCCCTTTACATCACAATTCGCCCCTGAGATTTTGTATATAACGGACATGCGTTGCGGTTAAATTATCATATAGTCTCAAGCCAAAATGGATAGAGCATCAAATATTATTGACAAGGAAATTTTATCTACAATGATTAATAATGTGAGTTCTGTTTAGTAATTTTTCTTAGGTTATTTCCAAATAAAATCATTTTACATAGTCTCCCTCCAGTATATTTAAATTCAGGGTATACCCCCCCCCCCCCCAAATACAAACTCAACTATGCAATGTTTATAGTCGTTAGAAAGCGTAAAATACGCTCTTTTTTACCATGTAAACCCCCCACTGTTAACGATTTTAATTCTTTCATTGTAAATAATTCTCTTTTTTGATAAAGTCATGCTTTCTATATTTTTAGCTAAAAGTGAAAACTTACTTCCGTCAATTCTTAGGTATGTTCCCTTTAAGCCGTCAACCTGACTTTTATCATTTCCGCAAAGATTTAAATAGGGGTAATTATCGAATACTGTCAACGCACATCCGGTATGTAGGAAACCATAAAATTATGCATTACGATGGTTTCATGAAAAAGACACTTTTTCCAGTCGACTTAGCGATACAGTAAATCATATAAATTGCTAGGGGGTTAGCTGGTGACAGTTATGATAAATATTTTAATATGGAAAATGTAATGGCTTCCATTTTGAGTACTCAGTGTTTATATGGGGGAGGGGGGAAGGGGTAATGCCTCGATTCTATTAGCTACGTTGTAAGGTGGAAACAGACTGTTTATTCGCGTGAACTGGAAAGGGATGGATTCATTGTGTAGACATGTACCCCCTTTTGACAAGAAACCTAATGTAGCCTTTCCTATATATATAACCCTGAAATTTAGTGTTTGGTTAGCTTTTAATTATACCATATTTATGGCTGGCTATTTTCATATCTAGATTTTAAATCATTGTACTGAATTTGATGCAGCTGTTGGTCCTAAAGAATAATGATATTTTTTTTCTAAATGGCAAAAATAGGATTTCCATGCTTTTCGGGTTTATTTTCTCGCAAGTTGTGTATTTAATTTTTTCTCTAAATAGTAAAAACAGGATTTCTATGCTTTTCGGGTTTATTTCTCACAAGTTGTGTATTTAATTTTTTCTGTAAATGGTAAAAATAGGATTTCTATGCTTTTCAGGTTTATTTCTCACAAGTTGTGTATTTAATTTTGTCTCTAAATGGTAAAAATAGGATTTCTATGCTTTTTGGGTTTATTTCTCGCAAGTTGTGTATTTAATTTTTTTCTAAATGGTAAAAATAGGATTTCTATGCTTTTCGGGTTTATTTCTCACAAGTTGTGTATTTAATTTTTTCTCTAAATGGTAAAAATAGGATTTCTATGCTTTTCGGGTTTATTTCTAACAAGTTGTGTATTTAATTTTTTCTCTAAGTGGTAAAAATAGGAGCATTTCTAACTGTCACAAATTTTCACTTTTTGCTTTGCTGAAAGGGGGGAGGGGCTTCTTTTAGACAAATGCTTTCTAGACAAAATTATGCATGACAATAAATTCTGGTTAGGAGCGGGTGTAATAATTTTTCTTCTGTAAAAAGGGATTCGTTATTTTATACTAAATTTTTTCTTCTTTTTTTAAGGATGATTCCGACAAATGCCCCCCTCCATCAAAGAGGGCTAGGGCTAACGATAAAACCCCTACGAAGGCGACAATTGTCCAATATGACCGCTGGTCGAGACCCTCCAGCTCTGCGCTGCCTGCCCAAGTTTTATCTGCGCAGGCACCAATACTGCCTGGCCAAAAACTAAAAAGAGAGTCGGCGGGTAACTACAATACCACAGCCCCATCTACGAAAGATCATGAGGTAGCCGGCCCGTCACACCCTTATCATACTTTGTCGAGGGTCTCAGGAGCCTCCCCGCTTACACAAGATCATGAGGTTGCCCTCCAACATGCGCTACCAGGACCATCCGGCACCCAAGTACAGCCGGAATTTGAGAATGTAATTATTTTTGCCTATAGTTTCTACCTTGTTATAGAAATATCTATCTATTTCTTCCAACCTTTTTAGGCCTTTCTTTTCGCCATTTTTCAACACAGTTAAGTATATCAGAGGTATTAAAAGACATTTTTCGCTAAAGATTTTTTCTCCCAAGGGAAATATAATGTTCTCCCTTTGAATCATGTCAAGTGCATGCATTCACCATGCCGAATTAGGTTAGTGAAGCCAAAAAGGGACTATATTCTGGTCGTAGTAGGGTTAGGTAATTTCTATTGTTATATAAACGAAAGGTTAATCTTTCCTCTACAAATTTCTTAAAAAACAACTTTCTATCAGAATGAGTTGTGTATCATGCAAGGAGATGGCTATCCATTTTAAATCATGTTTTTTTCCAAAGCAGATAAAGAGTATTAATATGAAATTTGTTGGGGGGAATTGTTTGAACAAAATCAAAACCTACTATGTCATGTTTTAAATTGCAAATATGGTATATTAAGGTGAAACTTTCAGGTTATATAAAGCAGTGAATTAACCGAATGCTACTAAGCGTGTTTTTAAGAACATATGTAAATTACGAAACAGTTTTTTTGCAATGGGTAGACCACTTTATTATGCATCTCGAAAATTATAATGAGAATGGTAGTGGATCTCTGGGTCTTTTTATTCAAAATTTAAGTGTTAATATTTGTAAATTTAAAAAATATTTTATTTTAAGAGGAGGGAGTGGGCCGAGGGGTACGGGTTTTAAAATATAATCCCGAATTAGAAGGTTGTCAGGGCGTTCAACGAATCTGTTTTGAAACAGGTGAAAAATGTTTCATGTACGCTTTCCTCATGTCAGCTTTCTGACCTTTGAAAGATGACGCTACAAAGACAAATTTAGAATAATGGGATGTACAAGGTATGGTGGGGTCCAATTTTTCCACTGTATATTTCACTCGTTTAGAGGGAAACTTCCCAGCGACGCTCAGGTCCAATGATATTTTTGAAAGAGTTAATGCCTATTTAAATATCGACGTTACTGTGGTTCAGTATGAAACTGAATTTGAGGATGGGGCTCGTTCTAATAAAAGGGAGTGTTGTTCCCAGTAAGGAGCCCGTCAATTGAATTGGTGAAGTATTGGGTTTGGTTGTTATACACACCACCTAGTGTACCAAATACAATTGGCTATTTCAACCCCATTACAGACATCAGTAGAGTTTTGGGAGGGGGTAAAATCTAGGAGTACGTTTATACGGTCCAACATGCGTGTCACAATTTTGTAGTGATTTAAAATAACAGAATCCTATGAAACATTGTAGACGGCATGGCTATCAGTAAAGGGAAACGGTTTTGGGTGATAGGGCCATTTTACGTTTTAAAAATTTTCAAAATACCCTCCTCCAAAGTAATAAAATCTCTTTGGATTGTGAAGCAAACGATCCTCGATTTCCAAATTGAACCAAAGAACATTTGGCCATAGCGGTTTCCTATGCCCACGTGCAAAGAGACAACTCTAAAACTATGCAGTTGTTAGAAATAATTAAAACGATGGATAAGGATAAGTGCATGATCAAGACACTGACCAAACTAATTGGCACCTGAAATGGCGCTATTTCTCGCTTGAAAAATACCCTTTACCTAATGCTGGTGTCTGCAGAGGATCGTCTCAAGATTAAAAATAAAAAAATATACTGGGTTTGTAAGGGGGAGTTTGAAGAGGGGGCTAAGAGGAAAGGGACTAAGGGGAAAAGAGAGGGGAAGGGGAAAGTCAAAGATCATGATCACTTGGGGCAGAAAATAACATCTGGGGGTAGTAATTTTCGAGGCGTTGCACATCATTCGTGCAATGTGAATGTAAGCCACCAGTTTTTTATACCGGTTTTCATTCACAACGCAAATGATGATTTAAAATTTACTTTACCGGCTTTGGTATGTAAGCACAAGGAGTGAGGGGGGGGGGTAGATAGTCCATTGGTAAACAATTCATTTATCTGTAATATTATCCCCAAAT
Organism: Artemia sp. Qi Xiang Cuo; assembly: GCF_049724085.1. NCBI lineage: Eukaryota > Metazoa > Arthropoda > Branchiopoda > Anostraca > Artemiidae > Artemia > Artemia sp. Qi Xiang Cuo. Next base: position 55,589,569 of record NC_142797.1, on the reverse strand, counting down.
CAGCCAAGAAGTTGGTGCTTCTCGAGTTGAAATGGCAGGTAGTGAATAACGGGTATACGTGTTGGAATAAAATCAGGTTTTTAGATTCCTTTAGTTTCTTCCCCAAGGCATTGAGTCAATTGATTCAAGTGCAGAAAAGCTACAATTTTGATAGTTTTCCCTTGCTTAAACAGCACTTTGGAGACAGTGAAATGTAAGACCTACTGACCTGTAAAGGTGTATCTGCATACGACTATTACTGTTCTGGTGCTCAGATAAGCGAGGAGAAACTACCTCCAATTGAAGCTTTCTATAATTCACTCACCAACAGTGAATGCACTGCCGAGGAATACGAATTTTCCAAGAGGGTATGGGCTAAGGGTTATTGTAAAAAAGGGTGGGATTACCGTAGGCTGTATGTAGCCAGAGTTGTTTTAACTAAGGTAGATACTGTCTGTTAGGATACTTATCAGTTCTATTCAGGGTTTGAGCTATTTTTAGGCTTCCATTTTTTCACGCACCATTCGATAATTAACTGGATTTTAAAATTATCGGACAGGAAACAGGCTTGATCGCATAAGTGGATTGAAACCCTTTTGTAAACAGGTAAATGAGGGGTGGGTATGATTTTATGGAGATAGGGTTCTAGCAACAGATCCAAGCGGACAAGACACTGGTGTATAGTCAAATGCAGTTTTCCTTGACATGAACTCGTTATACCCCTCGGCAATGTCTCACTACTCTTTGCCGTGTGGAAAATATAAATGGTTTGAGAATCCTTGGGAGATCTCGGACATTCAGACCGTCAAGAACAATGGGACACAAGGATGATTCTTTGAAATTGAAGGGAACATTCCTTTGGCGCTTCATGATTCTGTCAAAGATTTTGTTTTCCCCTGTATCAATTGACCAGTGACCAAGGACTCGCTGAGCCCGTACAATCGATCATTGGTTGATGATATGGGGATGCACTGGACCCCCTCAAAGCAGAAACTGATTGCAGATTTAGACCCTAAGGAGAACATCGTTTTTCGCCATGTGCTTGTGCGCTGGATGGTGAACAATGGTTTCAAGATAAAAAAAACACATAGGGTCCTGCAATTCAGTCAAAAACCTTATTTGAAGACGTTTATCGATACCTTTGTCAATAAACGCTCTCGGGCAAAAAGTAAAGTAGAAAAGGAAATGTAAAAGATCATTTTAAATTCAGCGTTTGGCAAAATGTGTGAAAGCGTACCAAAAAGATCCCGTTGTGACGTCGTGACTGACTCCCGAGAGTGTACACAAAGTAGAACAAAACTTGATTTTACAACATTCACGAGCATAGAGACAAGCTAGGTTCTTCAAAAGAGAAAAAAGAGGAAGATTATGCTGAATAAAAATACAGCAGGAGGTAGTCAACAGCTGAAAATTTCCAAAAATCTGATGTTGTCCATTTTTTACAATGTGTGCAAGGTACAATGGCCAAGGGACGGGGAGGTTCAAGTTTATTATGGTGATACGGATTCTCTGCTGTTAAAAGTAAAAACCAGGGATTTATTAAATGATTTAGAAAATGGGGAACATATCAACTCGCGGATGGATTTCACCAACTGGAATGCATCCCTCTACCCCAAGTTGGTGAAACGTGAGGCCCCCAATCAGTTACTCATGTTAAAGTCAGAGACGGGGAGCGATTTAATATCCAATGGGGTGTTCACGGGTCCTTGAGTTTATTGCTTAGAAACCCACAACAAAGATGTAAAACAGGCGTGTAAAGGGGTGCCTACACATTTTGTAAAAAATAACTTAAACATGAGTGTCTACTGAACCTGTGTAGATAGTTGTCTAGTGCCGAGAGCACAAGTGTTTGCAATTCGCTCTCTGCAGTATAAAAACTATACTGTTAGAGTTGAAAAGATTGCCATGTCATGTATATCTGACAAGGTCTTTGTGCTACAGAATGGTGTAAATGTACTCCCCCACGGTCACTATTGAATTTCAGACTGGGTTGAATGTGTAGACTATTGCAACCAACTCGGTCTGGATGAAAAAACCTAACCTAACCCTTAAAGCAAATTGTGGTCCAGGGGGGGGGTCCCGCCCACGGCTGGCCTTTAGCCCGCGGCTCCCCAGAGGGATGGAGGGTATTCTTTTAAATTTCAACTCTGCTGTATTTTAAGTTGTTTCTATGTCAATAAGTGTTATTGTTGTACAAATAGTGCTGTTGTACAAAAATGTGTGTGTACTATTACTGTTGGTGTTCTTGATGTACAAAAAAAAGTTTTGTGACATTAAATGTTCACCCTAGTTGTACATATAGTGTGTGTGTGTTGTTCTTGTTGAACAAAAAAAATGTTTTTGATAATATATATTGTTGTTGTTGTTCTTGCTAATAAATATTGTTGTTCTTGTTGAACAAAAAAAAGTGTTTATGATAATAAATGTTCTTCTTGGACAAATAGTGTGTGTGTGCTATTCATGCTGTACAAGTGTTTTGATGTTAATAAATGAATTAAATATTGTTTTTTTGTTCTTCTTGTTGACGTAGATAGATTTATGGGAAAATTATTATTATTATTTATTCATTGGACATGTATAGTATACGGTTAGTTGTAGTCCAACTGTTGTCAACAGCAGTATGTATCAATTTAAAACACCATTCAGATCGTTTCTGTGTGGTCTATCAATGTCTGGGAAAACGACACTCCTAGCTAAAATAATTCAAAATTGTAATAAAATGTTTTTGGAAAAACCAAAAAAAATTTATTATTGCTATAGTATTTGGCAAGAATCCTACGATCAAATAAAAGCTATTGCCACATCCTTCCTAATACAATTCATACGGATAAATTATGTTTTCAATAATATTGAACCAAACTCAAGGCTGATTATTGATGATTTGGCTGAATCAATTGAACAGTTCTCACAGGAAATGCTACAGCTATTTACCGTTCGCTCTCATCATGAACACATTTCCATAGCCCTAGTTCTACACAATTTGTTTCATCAGAGCAAATGTATGAGAACCCTTGGTTTGAATTCCACCATCTATATTATCTATCGAGTTGTTCGTGATTCTAGCTTGCTAATAACTCATTATATCCCAACGCTCCCAAATTTCTCCTGTCAGCGTACACTCAGGCGACAAATAAGCCCTACGGGTACATTGTGCTAGATATTAATCAGAAAACACCCGAGGATCTACGTGTAGTCACAGATATTTTCGACAAAGAAATTACTGTATATCACGAACAACGGCATTTATTTTCCGTCTTAGGCACTTCAAAACCTCCACTCAGGAAGGCCATACTCAAACATGGCGTTGAAAATGATTTCATTAATCTGATATCTGAACTTTGTTTTAATTTAACCGAAGGCAATGTACACTTGCCAGAATGTTTTAGACAACAGACCAAGCAACATCGTTCCACTGTACGTGCCTTGGCTTGCAAAAACAAAGGAAAAATTTTTAAAAGAAAACGTCTCCCGCAAGCTGGCGGCAGCTTTTTAACACTTTTACTGGCAATAATTACAGGACTCGTAAACAGTTTTCTCTAGATGGCTAAACCCTATAAATTAATGCCATTTGAACTTGTCCTCTCGCCCGTGAAACATTTTGAAGTCAATCTAAGCAAATTCATTAATGATGAAAATATTGCAGATGATAAAAAGCTAGTTTTACTTCAAGATGCATTGCGACGTGTGGACAAACATAGACCTTATCGTGAGAAACCCGCCGTCATCATCACAGATTCCCCTATACAGGAAACATCTCCTCAAGATTCAGCAGTGCAATCAAAGGAGAAGGAATTAAATTCCAAAGTGACATGAATTGGAATCCTATTGCCAGTGACCTATCGAGAACAGTGTAAAAGAGTATTAACATATCTCATGTTGGAAAGTGGTGGTGATGATCATCAAGTTCAAATCAATAGCACAGGGAAACAAATTATAATTCAGGGAAAAAGTTATAATCCAGTTGATTTAATTTGCGATATGATTACAAATCGTAAAGGACTTTTATCATTTGACAATAATCTATACAAGTTTCTAAATGAATCAAACTTCTCCAAAAGTCTAATTGGCAATAAGCAAATTCTAAAGAAATTAAGAGAATATAGTCCTCCAACAACGCCAACACCATTTAAAAAAGCAGAAGCTTCAATATTTGAAAATACTAGCAGCAGCAGCAACAGCAGCAGCAATGATTTTATAACACTGAAGATGGTGACTAGTCAAAAGCGACGACGTATTGATTCACCCTTCAGTGTGCAAAAAGGGCGAGGACATTACACTACTTGTTTGCATTCAAAATGTATGAAGTTCTGAAACATGTATACGAAAATATTGGTGAAGCGGAAAGTCTAAGTTCCCCCACAACGCTTTCTAAAGTTACCTCTGACATAGATGGCAGCAAATTAAAAAAGCAAAAGAGTATCTAGAAAATGAACCAAGTTACACACTGCTTCGGAATCGCAGGCTTCGCAGCAAACAATATCGACAAACTAAAGCCTTTTTCCCTCTGCATATAATACAAACTGATCTTTTAACTTTAGACGCGATTCAACGACGTCACAATACACCATAAAAATATATTCTAGTGGCAATCAGCGTCTTTAGTCGTTATGCCTATGCTATTGCATTGCAATCAAAGAGAGGTGTTGAAGTTGCTCATGCTTTAGAAATTATTCTTGAACAGGATTGCTATAGAAAAATTCAATCGGATCGCGGTAGCGAATTTGTTAATCCTCATGTGCAAAAGGTCCTATTGAAATATAATACAACGCTCTATCATAGTCACAATCCGGTCAAAGCTGTATTGGCTGAACGATTGATAAGAACTATTCTTTGATTAATTTCAAGATATGGCAGACTGAAAAATGCTTCTGCTTTTATTTACGATTTAAATAAAGACATGCAAACACACGGCGATCGGTCACATTCATCTCTGTCTAAATCAAGCTCTCAGGATGTTCATTGCAGTAAAAATACATATGGTGTTTTTTTAAAGCAATATTCAAATGGTAGTGGTTAGGAAAAGAAAAAGCAGAAATTCAATGTTGGTGATACTGTTCGAATTAATCGAACAACCACTATTTTCGAAAAGGGGAATTATTCATGGAGCACTGAACTTTTAAAGTGTCCAAAATCCTAGACACTACACCCACGATATATTAACTGCGAGACACCAAAGATGATGAGTTTCTCGGCGATTTTTATGAATACGAACTACAAAAAGTTGGAAAGACTAGTGAAATTTTTCAAATTGAAAAAATATTAAAGAGTCGTACTCGCAGGGGCAAGAGACAGTTGCTTGTTCGCTGGCTAGGATACAACCCTGATTTTGATTCTTGGGTCAGTGTTGAAGATATTAACAATGCCCAATGATTTTTATATGACTTTCATGTCCAATATTTCTGATCCTCTCTACAATGATTTGAATAGAACCAGTGATTTTCGGACAAAACTCTCCCCCACCATTAAATTCGACGATGGAAAGTATGAAGTGGCTCTTGTCAACTGTATTCTCAAAAATACATATGATATCCTGAAAAAGGATCGCAAATATGAGATAGAAATTATACACTATGATTGGCCGCCACCCTCAGGTGATCAAGAACAAATTCAAAAGATCAATTTGATGAATTATCCATATATTAAATTACCCTAGGAGGAACTCACCTGTATGAATGATTTATGTCGTTCTCTCAATAAAAGAATTTCCGCTCATAGAAAAGGAGCTTTTCATTTCAACTATTCAAAGGAGGAGGGCAAGATCTACAATAGTTCACTCATTGCTGATGAAAAGGTTATTCTCAATGATAATCTAAAGGATGTTCTTGGCTTTAAGCTCAATATAATCAATAGTAAACGTGCTGGAAACACTAATTTTATTTTTGCTGACTACCCACCTGCCTTCTCCACGGACACTTGTATATTTCTCTATGCTTCATTTGTGCAAACATCCCGGGTTGGCAATAGCAATGTTCCCCTCCTACGAGTTCTTGAACGAAAAACCAATCAAGAACATACTCACCACTACAATATAAAGCATCTTCAGTATATCCCCGTAAACACTTCTTATTTGAAACTCTGTCAGTTAACACTAAGAACTGAATTAGGTGATCCCCTAGCAATATAAAAAGGTTTGGCTGTGATTACATGCCATTTGCACCCATCGTTCAACAACAAGATGTCTAATAGAAATGTGGTATTCATTTGTCCTGATATTGACTGCTATCTTAATACTCTTGGCCCAAGACAACTGGGCAATGGAATTGACTATTACAAAGGTCGCTCGTCGATGTCTGGCTATTGTCTTGGCAGTTGGTTTGCTAAGCTGTTTCACTCAGCACTACCTCTGGCTAGAAAAAATATTGTACCGGCTGCGACAGATTTTGCTTCCTCTACACTATACGATTTGGGTTCTGGCAAGGATTTAAAAAAAAGTGCCTTGGAAAATCTTAGGTCCAGTGGGCGAACCCTTGGTGAGAGATTAAAACAAGATGGAAAAGGTTTAAAAAGGTCGAGAAACAGTGCACCACTTATCAGTCTCTACTCAGGTCAGAAACGAAAGACATAACCCCTGTCAAAGAAAAGAAGGAAAAAGTCGACACGTACAATAAGCACTAGTAGAAGAAGAAGCCCCAGGAAGAGAATTGTTAGATCGAAACTGGATTTTTTTTTCCTAAGATGTTATATCTACCGCATAAGGATTCCCAACCTTCTATCACCTCCTCATTGAATCTATTCAATGCAGAAAATTTTGATGTGAGTGTAAAAAATGGATACTATGAACAATTTTATCCACAACAACCCCTCTCTAATAATATCCACTTTCAAATTTATTCCAACGAAGACTACTTTATGGACATGTTTTCGACATTTATAGATTTACGAATGAAAGTCCGGAAATCCGATAATTCATCGCCAATTCTTGCCCATGGAATATCCTATGAAAATTATATATTACATAATTTATTTCTTCAAATCAATGTCTACATAAATGGCACGCTGGTGAGCACAAGCAACAATCTCTCAAATTATACAAGCTATATGCCATTCATGCTGATGACACCCAAGTCATACAAGGAATTGAGAGGAACCTCTAATGGATATGAATATATTACTAATACTGATAGTACAGATGTACTTAAAAAAGCTACAACTAGTGAACTACATCGAGTTGGAAAAATATATCATGAAATATTTAATATTCCCAAATAGCTACCACCCAATATTAAAGGACATATAAAATTGACGCTTGCTCCATCTAATTTCATTTTACGAAAAGAATTTGCTGCCAATTCTGATGTAACTCTCTCTCACCTCGGCAATACTACATGCACGCAATCCGCAGGCTATGAGTTCTGTTGGTTTGGAAATGGAAAAAATGAGAGCTAGTGGAAATGAAATTAAACTACGTGTTCCTAATGCAATCACGGCTCAGCGTCATATTGCCAAAAACTAACGCACATTGACCGAATTATCATTTATCAATGGCGAAATCCCGTCAAAATTAGCCTTGGCATCTCTAAAAAGTGCTAGTGCAATAGGATCATGGACTGGATGTCCACATAAATTTGAAATGTTTGGGCTTTCATCTCTTGTCTGCAAAGTAAATGGAATCCGACTCTACAATCTATCTTTTGATAAATCCTATAGGACATTGTATGAGTTGACCATGCAAACCCTAGATCATTATTCACAACTATTTGAAAATGGTATAATCGATGACATGTTTGATAAAACACATGGTATCATTGAATTGGATTTGTATGGCACCCAGGATATGAGTTTAGTACAAACGGGGAGTGTGCGTTTAGAATGTACATTTGCCAACCCATTAGCTGAGAGTATTGCACTAATCTCACTAAATCAATTTGAAACCTATTGGGAAATTGGTCCCGAAGGCAGTGTTCTACTAGACCTTGCACCATGAACACCAGTCAAATAATCAATGTATTTAATATGGACCCCTATATGTCCAAATACAGATCCTATTGTCTGCCCTCGGACTTCCTTGGAAAAATTCAAAGTGCCAACAATACCCTAATCATTGTTAATAGCAGTCCGTTAACTGTGCAGACGGGTCATTGGTTGTGCATCTTTCAAACAAAGAAGGCGATTGAATTTTTTGATCCTCTTGGCCTACTTCATACATTCTATACTCGACAAATCAGCAACTATATTGAGAGCAGTGGGAAAACTATTATTCAAAATTGGAAGAGAGTTCAGGATCTGACGACTAAAAGCTGTGGCTTCCATGCGCTACTATATTTTGTGTTCAGATGTCGCGGTTATACTTACAAGCAGTTTTTCAACATTTATGTAGACCATCCACGTCCGAACTACTTTATGGTGGAAAATATCCTCTCTGACCTGTATAATATTGATTTTAGTGCACTACGACTAAAGTGCTTAAAAAATGTATGTGAATTTGTTTATTAATAAATGAAAAATGTATATACAACAATGTCTTTATTCTTCACTTTAGATTTCTTCTTCTTCGGTGTATAGGCAACTGTCGTGAACCACTAATGCCGGTAAATCATTTGGATTCACTGTATATTGATCTTGATTGGCTGCAAAGTCAGGGTCACATTTTCTACAGTATAATGTAACTTTACTCTTGTCATATCTCTTTGTATAGTCAATTATGCTGTTTGCATTAATATTAAGATATTCACGTGTTTTAATTTGTCTATTTGAAGCAATATCACATACAGTGTTTTCAACTGGTGAATCACATTCGGTAACTGCCAAATAAAAATCAGTAGGTTTATAGTCATAATAGGCAGTGTTGTCACAATGCTGACGTAGAAACCAAATTGTCTTGTTACCCCAACAGTTGAATTGTACACCTGATTCTTCCTCCCAAAATAATTTAAATCCACGACGATACCAATCTCGTAGAAATAAACTAAAATCATGTTGGGATTCTTTCCAATCATACCGGGGTAAGTATTCTCCCACTGATCACATTTATCATAATGGCAATTGGAGCATAGATGTCCTCTAGGGCGAGAGTCACAAATCTCTTCAAGACATGAACTGCAGCCTTTAATTTGTACTGCACATCCTCTATGTAATTTACAAGGATTGCATAATTTGCACTTTTCATTATAGTCATTATAATTGTACAATTCTTACATGAAGACCAACTGCCAAGAGTGTACATGCATAGTGGACATGTATAGAACATTTTTTGGTTTCCGTTGTCAACTCTCTCACAGCTAAAATGAAACTGATCCTCGTTCGATAAATTCAGAGGGAGGAATGGGAGAGGAGTAACTCTGTGACTCTACCTCTTTCAAATGTTGTGGGTTTCCATCTACACTGAATATATGGCAATGTTTTCAAAAGTATATCCACAATATTATTCTGCTTTGTTCCAATTAATATATCAATAAAATGAGTATAAGTATTTGAGTCACATCGACAAAGTTTCATACAATAGTCCAATGGGGGAGAATCAGTTTTCATTATATTGTCAAGTGTTTCCTGAGAGAATATCTTCCGTTGAAGGGATAACTCAAAAAAATCATCATCCAAAATCAAATGTTTTCCATAATCATCAGATTCGACATAATTCTCTCTTTCTCAAATTTATTCATTCTTTAATCCTATCACTCTGACTGCTGACTCTAAACTGACCATGATTCATTCTACTTAATCTAACGAATAGAAAGGGAACATTTTAGATTTCGAAACAATTTTATTGTATAATTACAAAAATTATACTACACATGTACAATTAGCGATACAGATTATTGTCTTCGATATGCTTCACTATTGCCTTTAAAGCACTTTGAAGTCTATTCACATGCGCTTTATCAACTTTTGCAGCGAAGCATGACTGATCCTTCATTTTAAATTTGCTCAAAGGTATCACATGTCCTACATACACTTCATCCCATTCCAGACAAAGCCGCGATCCTCTCTTGATTTCCACCAGAATGTTTGGTGCTCTTGTGTCATTGCTACCAACTCCATTACGAACTTCTAATTGGGTAAACATTCCACTCATCATTATTACAAAAATATCCTAATGATTAAAGTTAAACTGTTCTCACTCCTTGAATTCTATTCACACACTAATAACAACTATAGCAAAAATCCTTTCCTTATATTCACTGCAATCCTGTCCCGTTAATGTTTCCGACTCTCTGATTGGCTTAAAAAGAGACACGTGATCTTGGCCCTGTAGACTCGATCAATAATCCAGCAATATAAGATGTGAACTTATGTTGACATCCAAGAAAACAACAAATAAATTGACCAACACTCATAACCATCAAACAATCATCCAATAGCCAGATGTCTACATCCAAGTTGTTGTTGGACTTATGTTGACATCCAAGAAAACAACAAATAAATTGACCAACACACATAACCATCAAACAATCATCCAATAACCAGATGTCTACATTCAGCAATGTTGTTGAACTTATGTTGACATCCATCAAACAGTGAGAAAATCATGAAAAAACATCAACAGTGAGAAAAACCATTAAAAAAACATCAAAGTGAGAAAAACCATGAAAAAATATCCTCAGTGAGAAAAACCATAAAAACATATATAAATTATTTACTCCCCGGACTGGTACCCCCTTCCCTACTAATATGGCTTAAATTTACCTCTATTAACAAACCTCCGCCCCTCCCTCCCTGGAATTCCTGTCTAGGGGGTACTGTCCAACCATATATTGTTACGGTGCGTGAATATTCATAGTCTTAATTCAAAGAAACGTGGCATTTTCAATAAGACCTCTCAGAAATACCTCTTAATATGGCTTAAATTTACCCCTAACAACATCCTTACACCTCTCCCTTACTGCTAGAACGCCCGCCTTTCTTTAATTCACGCTTGTTTTTGCTTATATTTTATCCTATATCAGGTTTTTTCGCGTTATGTTTTTCCATTTGTTGAGTTTTAACTGCTTTTTCTGGGATTTCATGGTTCGTTTTGCTTATATTTTATCTTTTATGAGCTTTTCATGTTTTGAGATTCCGTTTGTTGAGTTCTAACTTCTCTCTCCGTGATTTCATAATTTTATAATGTTTTTTCTATTAATAAAATTTTTATTTACAATAAAATATCTGTGTTTTTTAGATATCTTGTTCAAGGATAATACTTCAATACGTGATCATTTACGCAATAAAATATCTAAAACCAATGCTACATAACATTTCATTGATTCAATACCTAGCTTAACCTTTCTAGGTCACATTAGAAAATTAAAAGTATTGCAATAGGCAGGTACATCTAATGCCGGAAAAATCATTAGCTTTGGAATGCCTTTGCACTCTCATCAGGAAAGAATTGGAAACATGCAATCCATTTAGTTGTTGTAGAAGGCGGAACAGGGGATATTCCGCACGTGGAATTGTTTATTCGTTGACTCTATTTCCCAAATCAAAATATTAGAAAGGCTTTCTTGGTCCAGGTGATTAACGTGTCGTTCCATTGGTGAAATCTCTTTCGAATCTTAATGTGGAAAAAAACCTTTGAAAATAAAGGTTCCCTAAAAAAAAACACATTGAAAGAAAAAAATCTCTTAAGGTATTATATAACAACCCAAATATGCATTGTCATTACGTAACACCCCACGAGTGTCTCCTCTACAGTTACATCCAGGGATCCCCCTTGGGCCCCAGACCTCTATCCTGTCAGTTGATAATGCGTCATTTTTACGCAGTTAAACATTTCCTATTACATACCAAACAAAGAAATTATGAAAGATGTCTTGAAGAAAAATGTCTTGTAAACGTCTTGAAATGATTTGAAAGTTCTTAAAAACGTCTTGAAGATAAATATCTTAAATAAACGCCTTGAAATGTCTTGAAACATCTTGAAAAACGTCTTGAAGAAAAATTTCATAAGAATATCTTGACGAAAAAAGTCTTCAAAACGCCTTGAAAAAACGTCTTGACAGTAAAATTGGATGCTATGTTATTGGATGCTCGGTGGTTTGGTTCGGGTCCATGCTGGAATTGCTCGCTAGGGGCCCCATTGGAAATGGTTGCTAGGAGGCCGCTTGGGAATTGCATGCTACGGCTCCCGTTGGAACTGCCCGCTAGGGCCCCTTTGTAATTGGTTGCGAGGGTCCCCCTGTAGAATTGATTGCTAGGGACCCCGGTAGAAATGGTTGCTACGGTCCCCTTGGAATTGGTTTTTAGGTCCCAGGTGGAATTGAATGTTAGGGACCCGTTGGAATCGGTTGGTAAGGGCCCTGTTATCATTGTATTTTAGGGTCCCTGGTGGAAATGGTTCCTAGGGCCCCGTTGGAACTGGATGCTAGGGCCCCAGTAGAGCTGGATGTTAGGGGGCTCTCGCTGAAATTGATTGTCAGGGCTCCGGTGGAAATGGCTGCTAGTACCCCATTGAAATTGATTTCTAGAGGCCCTTTGTAATTGGATGCTAGGGCTCCCGGTGATATTGAATGCTGGGGGCCCGGTGGGATTGAATTTTAGGATCCCCCTTGGAATTGGATGCTACGGCCCCCTTGGAAAAGTTTGCTAGGGACCCGGTTGAAATAGTAGCTAGTGGTCTGGTAAAATTACTCTCTAGCGTCCAGCGTCTTGAAGGTTCCCCACTAGCGGGCCCCCTGAAGTATTTTTCCTGGCCATCTTAGGCATTTAAAGAATCAATGAAAACATGATTTGGCGGGCCCGCTGAAGGTCTATTTCCTGCCCCTTGCGGATTTTTTAAACACTCTCTATTAGGTAACAAGCAAACCCTATGGCATAATTAACACCTACATCGTTTAGAAAACATTCCCTATTATGTAACAGACACCTGCATCGCTTAGAAAATTAATAGCAACTGCGTCTTGAGGGAACCACCATTCAGCTTAAAGGAAGAAAAGAGTAGTGGCCATGAGGCTTCGGGAAGGTATTATGGCCTCACTACTCTTAGAAGAATGAAGCACAAAAAGGTAAATATCCTATTTATCAAGAGAAACATCCTTAAGGATAGAAAACAGAGGACAGTGGGTATGGCTGAACCCCATTCAGCACCGGGCCGAAACCCAAGTTGAGTCCCACAAAATCAGTACCAGAGTTAATATGAGGAAAAAGAATGTATTCTAATACCTTTTTGAGGTTACAAGAAACCGCAAAAGGACGATAAGATGAACAATCGGGGAGATTTACGTCTTGTAAGTATTGAAGCTACTGTGCCGCACATGATTGGTTTTTTTTGAAACTATGAATTAACTTGTCTGTGTTTATCTATATTATTTTCCAGCAAGTTCTTGTGAGGTACAATGCTGCGACTTCTGTTGAAGTTGAATGTAGGTAAGTTTTCAATACATTTGAAAACAAAATCGACAGAACTGGCCACAAATTTTTCAAGAATACGACAATCTTGAACAGCATTGAACAACTGCTGTTGCTTTCAACATATGCTGGCTTGGTGGATCTAGAATACCGTTTTTTTAAAAGATATTCAAGGAATCAGATTTAAAATGTATTTGAATGCACATATTTATATTTTTATATAAAATTGGCACGTCACAGCCAAAGCACATATGCATATAAATTATTGCCCCTGTAGGCCTACAAATAAACAAAGTCCAAAACTGCCATCACGGGAGTTAGAAAATTTGTAGTAGTTTCCGTTCTTTTTAGGTGAGCCTAAGGAAGACAGTTTTTTTTTTTTTGAAAGTAATTTTTTTTGAAACTGTGCTACTCGTATACTGAAAGAAGATTATAATGGAGTTTCAATAGTAACTTTTGATGATTTGAGCAATTCATTCTGGATTTTTTTGTGAGGAACTCAAGGAAGCAGCCAAGAAGTAAAGCATTTTATCGTTTGTTTAAATTAACCACCCTTCCTAGAATTTGTTGTAAGTTTGTTTTGGTTGATACTTAGATTTCATTTAACCCTTTGAAAACTCGTAAAAAAAAGAAGGGATAATTTTTACTTAGGTTTTCACGTTTCACAATTTCTTTTAAACCAATAGGAGCTTTGTTCCTGTAAACTAGCTGCCACAATTTAAAGAGATTTAGCTTGAATCACAAATAAAAAAAATAACATGTCATGCATTATGTCATAGTCACATTGAACTTTGTCATATTAGAAACAGTCATATATTATCATTAAGGGTGCATTGGGTTTTGCAAAGAAAATAGCATTGTAATATTCCACTGCAACATCCATAATGTGACTATGGAATTTAAACGGCTAAAATCTGTCAGCAGTGGCGTCTTTAGGGGGTGCCTTTGCCCTAAAGATTTTTTCTGCTCCCTCTAAATTCTAAGAAGCACCATTTTTTAGAGTTGTCATTGAAATTTCTTAGAAACAACAAAATTGCCCCCTCTCTTGATTTTAAAATGCATTTCGTCTACCCTCCTAATTTCCGTGAATTCACGCCACTGTCGTTCAGAAGCAAGAACTGTAATAAAAATGTACAAAAAAACTTCTGTAGTCTCATTGAACCGAAAATACGATCATTAAAAAGATTATTAGTGAAATACCTCAAAATTTTCAAAGTCAAAATGAAATCAATAGTGAGAAATCTGAGTTCAATTCCCACATTGTGCAAAGATATGCTCTAAACAAGAAAAATCAAGCTCGTCTCGAATATACAATTTTTTGTTTTCTGATCATGGCTATAACAAGGGACACACACACATGGCTGTAGCAAGACCAAAAAATGAAATATCGATGAATAATCAGTCTGAAGCTTTGTTCGTCTCCTATAAAGTTATATTCATATGAAATATCCTAATGAAATAATTCATTATCCTTATGAAATAATTTCATTATCCTAATGAAATAAATATCATATTTGAGTGGCGCACTAAACTAAGTTGAAAAATAGTTAAGTGCCATATTTGGATCTTTGAAGTCCTTCTTTAAACTCAAACGAAAGAGAAAAATCGTCCAAATCAAACCGTTAGTGGTAACGAACTGTAAGTAAGGAGCGATACGGCTCAATAGTTATCGAAACTCTAAAAAACGGAATTTTCATACCAATAAATATATCAAAAGAATCAGCTCAAAGGTTAGAATTAAAAAGAATCAAAGGTTACGAGCCTGAGAAAGCTTGCCTGATTTTTGAAAAAAAGGGGAACACTCCCTAAAAGTCATAGAATCCTAATTAAAATCCCAGCATCGGATTCAGGGTATCAGAGAACCTATTGTAGAGGTTTTAAGCTCCTATCTGAAAAATGTAGAATCTTGTATTTTTGCTAGAAGAAAGATCACGGATGCGTGTTTATTTGTTTGTTTGTTTTTTGTTTTGTTTTTTCCAGAGGTTATCGTATCGATCCAATTGCCCTATAATATCGAGAAAGGGCTCATTTCAACGGAAATTAAAATGTATAGCGCCCTTTTTAAGAGACAAAAAATGGAGGGAAACTTGGCCCCCTCCCACGTCCCTTTTTTCTTAAAATCGTCAGATCAAAATTTTGAGACAGTAATTTTGTTCAGTATAGTTGAAAGGCCGAATAACTGTGTCTTTGGAGATATGATGACCCCCCACAGACCCCGGAGAAAGTTATTTAATTTACAAAATTTGCCCATTGTCTACGTATAGTATTTGTTATTGGGAAGTATGCATACAGTTTTCGGGTGGAGAAGGAGAAATTTTCTGCTGATGGGATTTTCCAAGGAGATAATTTTCCATGAGGAGGGAAGTTTATAGGGGGTGAATTTTTCAGTGGAAATTTTACACTAGGGGAATTTGCCAGAATTCCTATAAGAATTTCTTCTACTTTCAGTTGAAAAAACTTTTTTTTATTTAATACGAAAAAGAGTTATCATCTCAGCCATACAAGCCATCTCAAATAGCTATATAAAAAAACATTCAATGTATGAGCCAGTTAAAAACTAAACATTTTCGTATTATGTAAACAGATCTATATTTCTAAACGCATGCAAAAATATACTGATCCCCGGATCTATGGTTGCAACCCGGTGAGAAACAGATCACTTGACTTTAGTGATTTTCTGCTTGATTTAGGGATTTTCTTCAATAGTCTAGTTATTTATATGCTAATTTAGTTATTTTTTTTTGTTTAGGCAATATAGAAAATCTCTAGAAATAGTAATAGGTCATTAGGGGTGGCAACCCTGCACGGATCATTAGTAAATACATTTCAGCCTGAGTGATCTGTTGTGGGTGTCACTTAAATTTTCTTTGACATTCCAAAGATGATCGCTACGATATATCCCCAAATGAGATAGTTTATCTCAGCACTAAAGACACATTAACTAAGCTTTCAGTTTAGCTTAGGGAAGTGGTGTACTTAGTAACAGCTATACGTTCTCTAAACAATATTGTTCATTGTATTCTGTCAAAGAAAAGAATGAATAAGGGTATTCCATTCGTTTTACCAAAACAATTCACAAATAGTCCTTGATGAGAACGGGCGTAATGCTTTGTTCTTGATTAATGATTTCCCAGCTTGTCTTATTTTCCACCGCACAAGACTTTCTTTTATGGTAAGGAAGCAGGTCCAGAAAAACTTATCTATTTTATTATTGCTGTTTTATTAACGAATAAATAACTGTGATATTTATGTCATATGAATCAGGAAATAACCAAAGGGAATATTTTCATCAGAAAAAAAAATATGAGAAAATCAGAAAGTAATTTTTTTCTGAATAGACTTTTCAAAGATGAGATTCTCTACTTATAGTTGTATCTTAATTTTTTTTTTCTCGAGCCCTCTTAAGGTTTGAATTGAAGTGGCCTACCAGATACTATTCTTATTCTAATTTCTCTGTGTTAAAAGTTTCCAAAACATGTTGAAAGAAATAATAATGCTCAAAAGCTTTTATAGTTTAGCATTTTGCCATTAGTTTAGTATAATGATTGCTTATTTCATTATCAATATCTTAAATTAACAGTTTTCCTAAGCCATTTTCATCAAAATGATGTAATTTTTGCAGAACTCAAGTGCAATAAATGCGCAAATGGTTGACAAATAGCACGCGTCAACTATCTTCTGTGGTTCCAGAAAGAAGGCTCTAGTGTAGCTAACAGTAGGGAGGCCCCAATAGATATGAACGGGCACCACTGCTGCCATCTACAATTGAGTAAAACGCCAACAGGTTATAATTTATTCAAGGATTATTGATCGAGTCTAACGGGGTCAATGCCCGCTTTTTCAAGGTCGATTTATTTGTTGTTTCTAGGTGTATTGACACCGGGACAAACTTTGCACATGTGTATTGAATTCTAACGGGGCAATGTATTGATTCACTCGAGGGGAACTGGATTTCTGCGAAATTGATTACATAACCTGACGGTGAATTATTGATCCACTAAAGGGGAACAGGATCACGTGTCTTTTTCTAAGCCAATCAGGGAGTCGGAAATATTAGTGGGACAGGATTGCAGATAATAGTAAGGAAAGGATTTTTGCTATAGTTTTTATTAGTGTCTGAATAGAATTAAAAGGAGTGAGAACAGTTTGACTTTACTCATTAGGATATATTAGTAATAATGATGAATGAAATGTTTACCCTATTAGAAGTTGATAGTGGAGTTGGTAGCAATGATACAAGAGCACCAAACATTGTGGTGGAAATTACGAGAGGATCACGGCTTTGTCTGGAATGGGATGAAGTATATGCAAGATATGTGATATCGTTGAGCAACTTTAAAATGGAGGATCAATTATGCTTCGCTGCAAAAGTTGATATAGTGCATGTGAATAGACTTCAATGTGCATTAAGTGCATTAGTGAAGCATATCGAAGACAATAAGCTGTATCGCTAATTGTCCATGTCTACTACTATTGTAGTAATTATTCAATAAAACTGTTTCGAAATCGAAAATATTCCCTTTCTTTTTATTAGAATGCTAGGCTAACGAATCAGGGTCAGTCTAAATTCAGCAGTCAGAGTGATAGGATTGAAAAATGAATAAATTCGAGAAAAAGAGAATTAGATTGAATCCTGTGATTATGGAGAAACATTTGATTTTGGATGATAAATTTCTCGAGTTATCCCTTCAACGAAAGCTATTCTCTCGGGGAAAACTTGACAATATAATGAAAACTGATTCCCCCCCCCCCCATTGGACTATTGTATGAAGCTTTTACGACGTGACTCAAATGCTTATACTCAATTTATTGATATATTAATTGGAACAAAGCAGAATAATATCGTGGATATACTTTTGAAATCATTGCCATACATTCAATGTAGATGGCTCCACCTTCGAAAGAGGTGACGTCACAGAGTTACTCCTTTTGCCTTCCTCCCTCTGAATTTATCGAACGAGGATGATCAGTTTTGTTTTAGCTGTGAGAGAGTTGACATAGGAAACCGAAAAATGTTCTATACATGTCCACTATGCATGTACACTCTTGGCAGTTGGACATCCTGTGAGAATTGTACAATTATTGATGACTAAAATGAAAAGTGCAAATTATGTAATCCTTGTAAATTACATAGAGGCTATGCAGTACAAACTAAAGGATGTGATTCATGTCTTGAAGAGATTTGTGACTCTCACCCTAGAGGACATCTATGCTCCAATTGTCACTATGACAAATGTGATCAGTGGGAGAATACTTACCCCGGTATGATTGGAAAGAATCCCAAACGTGATTTTAGTTTATTTCTATGAGATTGGTATCGTCTTGGATTTTAATTATTCTGGGCTGAAGAATCTGGTCTACGATTCAACTGTTGGGACAACAAGACAATTTGGTTTCTACGTCATCGTTGTGACGACACTGCCTATTATGACTATAAACCAAGTGATTTTTATTTGGAAGTTACCGAATGTGATTCACCATTTGAAAACACTGCATGTGATATTGCTTCAAATAGACAGATTGAAACTCGTGAATTTCATAATATGAATGCAAATAGTATCATTGACTATACAAAGAGATATGACAAGAGTGAAGTTACATTAAACTGTAGAAAATGTGACCCTGTCTTTACAGCCAATCAAGATCAATATACGGTGAATCCAAAAGATTTACCAGCTTTAGTGGTTCACGACAGTTGCCTATACACCGAAGAAGAAATCTAAAGTGAAGATTTAAAGACATTGCTGTATATATATATTTTTCATTTATTAATAAACAAATTTAAATACATTTTTTAAGCACTATACTCGTAGGGCACCGAAATCAATATTAGACAGGTCAGAGAGGATATTTTCCACTAGAAATTCGCTCAGACGTGAATTGTATACATAAATGTTGAGAAACTGCTTGTAAGTATAGCCGCGACATCGGAACACAAAATATAGTAGTGCATGGAAGCCACAGCTTTTAGTCATCAGATCCTGCACTCTCTTCCGATTTTGAATAATAACTTTCCCACTGCTCTCAATATAGTTGCTGATGTGGGGGGTGTAGAATGTATAGGGTAGACCAAGAGGATCAAAAAATTCAATCGTCTTCATTGTTTTAAAGATGCATAACCTATGACCTGTCTGCACTGTCGACGAACTGCTATTAACAATAATTAGGGTATTGCTGGGACTTTGAATTTTTCCAAGAAAGTCCGAGGGCAGACAATAGAATTTGTATTTGGACATCTAGGGGTCCATATTAAATACATTGATTATGTGACTGGTGTTCATGGTGCCAAGTCTAGTAGAACAACACCTTCGGGAGTGATTTCCCAATAGGTTTCACATTGATTTAGCAACATTAGCGCAATACTCTCAGCTAATGGGTCGGCAAATGTACACTCTAAACGCAGACTCCCCCTACGTACTATAATCATATCCTGGATGCCAGAAAAATCCGACACAGTGATACCATGTGTTTTAGCAAACATTTCTTCGGTTATACCATTTTCAAATAGTTGAGAATCATGATCTAGGGTTTGCATGGTCAACTCATACAATGTTCTATAGGATTTATCAAAAGATTGATTGTAGAGTGGGATTCCATTTACTTTTCAGACAAGAGATGAAAGCCCAAACATTTCAAATTTATGTGGGAATCCAGTCCACGGTCCTATTGCACTAGCGGTTTTTACAAACGGCAAGGCCAGTTTTGACGGAATTTCGCCATTGATAAAGGATGAGTCGGTAAAAGTGCGTGACCCCATGGCAATATGACGTTGATTGGTGATTGTATGAGGAACAAGTAGTTTAATATTATTTCCACTGGCTATCAGTTTTTCCACTGCCAAAGCAACTGAACTCATCACTTGTTGTTTGCGTACATGTAGCATTACCGAGGTGAGAGAGAGAGATACATCAGGATTAATAGCAAGTTCCTTTCTCAATATGAAATTGGATGCTGCAAGCGTCAATTTTATATGCACTTTAATATTGGGTGGTAGCCATTGGGGTATATTAAATATTTCATGATATATATTTCCATCTACATGTTATTCACTAGTTGTAGCATTTTTAAGTGCAGCTGTACTATCAGTATTAGTAATATTTTCATATACATTGGAAGTGCCTCTCAATTCTTTGTATGACATGGGTTTCATCAACATGAATTGCATATAGCTTGTATAATTTGCGAGATTGTTGTTTGTGCTCACCAGCGTCCCATTGATGTAGACACTGATTTGACAAAATAAATTATGTAATATACAATTTTCATAGATATTCCATTGGCAAGAATTGGCAATGTATTATCGGATTTTGGCAATGTATTATCGGAATTATTTGTAAATAATTATCTCTTTCCTAAATTAATTCATACTCCCAACCTTTCAGATGATGATGAAATCATTTGGGTAAGTGTAAGACCCAAATTTTTACCACGCTCCTTTAATTTGATTGTGTTTTGCTGCTTATATTATTCCCCAAATCAAAACGCCGCACAAAGACAGCGATTCTACCAACAACTGCATAGTAGTGCCGACTTTGTCCTATACAAATTCCCGAACGTCGGTATTTTCTTAGTAGGTGTTGCTAATGATCTAAAGTTAAATTCCCTTTGTAGTTCCCTAAACATAAAACAAATAGTAAAAATACTAACAACAAAAGGAAATTCAACCCTTGATTTGATTTGCACCAATATGCAGGCTTTCTTTGCCCCTCCTGTTCCCTTGCCCCCGTTAGGAGGAAGTTACCATTTTTTTTTATTAACAAAGCCTCTCAATAGCTTTAATCATACTTTTTCTGTTACTAATTAGAATACTAATAGAAAACTACTAATTAGAAAACTAATTAGAATCAAATAGAATCTACAAAAGAGTGGTAAAACATCCAAAGCAAACTCACTGCGTAAACATATAAAAAAAGAAATACGTGAATCTGCTTCTTCATAATACAAATGCAAAGTCCAGGATTTATTTTCTACAAAGCCAAAACAATGGTATAATAGAATAAAGAAAATTTGTGGGGAAACACATAATAATATAGATTTCCATTTCCAGGAAGACCCTTCAGTTACAGCCAATGATCTGAACAGGTTTCTTTCTTCCATAGTTCCAAACCTTCCTCCCCTTTCTTTTGACACTCCTTATGATTTGTGCTCTCTCAATTTTGCCGTTATTTCGCCCTTGGATGTGGAGGCAAAAATTAAGAACATTAAAAAGTATAGTACATGTCCATTAGACATTCAGATTGTACTAATTAAAGCCTTTTCCGACAATCTCTCAGAGCCTTTATCCTTACTTTTTAATGAAATTACCTCTACTGGTAAATTTCCAAACTGTTGGAAATTAGGTTTTATTACTCCCGAAAAAAGAAAGGTAATAATCAAGATTTTGATGGTGTCCGTCCCATTACACTTACTCCGGTTTTTTCGAAGTTATATGAAAGCTTTTTAGCTGAATGGTTGAAAGTAAAAATAATCCCATATGTTGACCAAAGACAATTCGGAAACCTACGCTCTACATCTACTACCCACTATCTTGTTCACCTTATGATCACAATTTGTAACACACACGAAAAACCCAATACCTGGTTTTATGTTATCGCTGTTGACTTGCAAAAAGCTTTTGATTTAATCAACCACAATATACTATTAGAAAAGCTATCTAATGACTTTTAAGTTGACCCTTATTTAATTAAAATAATTGCGTCTTTCCTCTCTAACAGAACGCAAGTCGTGAAATACCTGAATGTAGATTCTGATCCCCTCCCAATTTATAATGGTGTGCCCCAAGGAACCCTCTTAGGTCCAATTTTATTTCTTACAATGATAAACAACCTTGGTGTTTATTTCCCGGATAGATGGAAATTCGTTGATGATCTAACTGTCTTAGAGACATGTTCCAAAAATCCAAAAAGCAACCCAATGTACATCTTGGATTCGATATCAGCCGAAGCTCTTACTGATGATATGAAAGTCAACCCTTTAAAGTCAACTGTTCTTACTATTAATTTCCTTAAAACTCCTCCTTCTTTCTCCTGTCCAATCCCCTCTAAAATGTCCATTACCATTATGAAATTACTGGGCGTTACCAACTCAAGCGACTTAAAAAGGGATTGTTATATTAATGACATCTTAAAACGTTCAAATGCCGTGTTTTCCCTCCTTAAACTCCTTAAAAAATGAAATACCCTAAATCGCACTGTTTGAGGATATTCCTGTCACTTGTACGCCCAACCCTTAAGTACGCCTGTCCTGTTTGGCATCCTGGCATTTCAATTGAATTGTCGGACAGAATAGAGGCAGTACAAAAAAGGTGCCTAAGAATTATCTTCAATGAGGGTAAAGTACCTTATATTTCCCCTATTAGGAGAGCTAATCTTTTCACTCTTAAGGAAAGGAGAGCAAAAATTACCATGCGTTTTGCTAACAATGCCCTTCATAACCCTCGAACAACTCCCCTTTTCCCTGGTCAATATTCACCCCTTCGACCCCGCCTCCTGCGTTCTGTGTCAACAAAAATCCCCCTTCTTGCCCCAATAAGTGTTTGCACTGAAATATATAGAAGAACTTTTATACCTTACATAGTTGACATTTTCAACCACTGAATCTCCACTGCCTCCCCCCCCCACCCCCTCACTCACTCTTTACCTCATAGTTATTAATTTTAATGCCCATTTTGCAAATTTGGAGGTTTTATATTTATGTTTGTTAGTCACCAACTAACTTATGTTTTTTTTTTAATTTTACGAGTTTTTTTTGTGAGGGGGAGGGATTTTTGCTGACTTGACATTGACCTTCTAATTTTATGAGTTTACTTTGTTTTTGTTTTTAATATTTTTAGGTATTTGACATTGACCCTTTTATAATTTTCTGTTGTTGTTTGATTGTTTGTTTTTGTTGTTCTTTTTTCGCTGTATTTGACGCTAAAGTGCGAACTCGGCCCTTTTGGGCTTGTGATAGCCATTTTTCGGCAATAAATCTTATCTTATCTTATTTCCGGACTTTCATTTGTAAATCTATAAATGTCGAAGACATGTCCATAAAGTAGTCTTCATTGGAATAAATTTGAAAGTAGATATTATCAAAGAGGGGTTGTTGAGGGTAAAATTGTTCATAGTATCCGTGTTTTACACTCAAATCAACATTTTCTGCATTGAATAGATTCAATGAGGAGGTGATTGAACGTTGAGAATCCTTATGCGGTAGATATGACATCTTAGGAAAAGAAATCTAGTTTCGATCTAACAATTCTCTTCCTGGGGCTTCTTCATCTACTGTTTACTGTGCGTGTCGGCTTTTTCCATCTTCTCTTTAACAGGGGTGATGTCTTACGTTTCTGACCTGAGTAGAGACTGATGAGTGATGCATTGTTTCTCGACCTTTTTAAACCTTTTCCATTTTGTTTTAATCTCTCGCCGAGGGTTCGCGCACTGGACCTAGGATTTTCCGAAGCACTTTTTTTTAAATCCTTGCCAGAGCCCAAATCGTATAGTGTAGAAGATGCAAAATCTGTCGCAGCCCGGTACAATATATTTTATAGCCAGAGGTAGTGCAGAGCGAAACAGCTTAGCTAACCAATTGCCGAGACCGTAGCCAGACATTGATGAGCGACCTTTGTAATAATTCATTCCATTACCATGGTGTCCTGGGCTAAGAGTATTAACATAGAAGTCACTATCGGGACAAATGGATGCCACTTTTCAATCAGACATCTTTTTGTTGAACGATGAGTCAAAAATGGCATGTAATCACAGCCAAACCTTTTGATATTGCCAGGGGATCACCTAATTCAGTTCTTAGTGTTAACTGACAGAGTTCCAAATAGGGAGTGTTTATGGGAATATACTGAAGATGCTTTATATTGTAGTGGTGAATATTTTCTTGATTGGTTTTTCGTTCAAGAACTCGTAGGAGGAGATCACTGCCATTGCCAACCCGGGATGTTTCCACAAATGAAGAGTAGAGAAATATACAAGTATCTGCGGAGAAGGCAGGCGGATAGTAAGCAAAAATAAAATTAGCTTTTCCAGCACTTTTACAGTTGATTATATTGAGGTTGAAGCCAAGAAAATCTTTTAGATTACAAATGAGAATAACCTTTTCATAGGTAATGGGTAAATTAATGTAGATCTTGCCCTCCTCCTTTGAATAGTTAAAATGAAAAGCTCCTTTTTTACGAGCGGAAATTCTTTTATTGATAGAACGACATAAATCATTCATACAGGTGAGTTCCTCGTATGGTAAGTCAATATATGGATAATTCATCCAATCGATCCTTTAAATTTGTTCTTGATCACCTGAGGGTGCCGGCCAATCATAGGGTCTAATTTTTATTTCATATTTACGATCTTTTCTCAGGATGTCATATGTATTTTTGAGAATACAGTCGACAACAGCCACTTCATACACGCCATCGAATTTGATGGTGGGGGAGAGCTTCGTCCAAAAATCACTTGTTCTATTCAATTCATTGTAGAGAGGATCAGAAACATTGGACATGAAAGTCACATAAAATCCTTGGGCATTGATAATACCTTCAACACTGACCCAAGAATCAAAATCAGATTTGTATCCTAGCCAGCAAACAAGCAACTGTCTCTTGTCCCTAAGAGTACGACTCTTTAATATCTTTTCAATTTGATAAATTTCACTAGTGTTTCTAACTTTCTGTAGTTCATATTCATAAAAACCACCGTGGATCTCATCATCTTTGGTGTCTCACAGCCTTAATGTCATGGGTGTAGTGTCTAGGATTTTGGACACTTTAAAAAGTTCAGTGCTCCATAAATAATTCCCTGTTTCAGAAATATTGGTGGTTCTAATAATTCGAACAGTATCACCAACATTGAATTTCTTCTTTTTCTTCTCATTGCCTTTGGAATATTGCTTTAGAAAAGCATCAAATGTATTTTCATTGCAATGAACTTCCCGAGGGCTTGAGTTGGACAGAGATCGATGGGGTCGATGGTTATATATTCCCATGATTTTATTTAAATCATGGATAAAAGCAGCAGTATTTTTCAGTGTACAATATCTTGAAATTAATATACGAATAGTTCTTATCAATCGTTCAGCCAATGCAGCCTTTATCGGGCTGTGACTATGATAAAGTGTTGTATTATATTTCAATAGATCTTTTCGCATATGAGGATTAACAAATTCGCTACTGCGATCTTATTGAATTTTTCTATAGCAATCCTTTTCAAGAATACTTTCTAAGGTATGAGAATCTTCAACATTTCTGTTTGATGTTAATAAGATAATATATGCATAGCGACTAAAGACATTGATTACAAATAGAATATATTTGTAAGGTGTATTGTGACACCGTTGAATCGCGTCTAAAGTTAAAAGATCAGTTTACATTATATACAGAGGGAAAAAGGTTTTAGTTTGTCAATATTTTTTGCCACGAAGCCTGCGATTCCGATGCAGTGTGTAACTCGGTTCATTTTCTAGATACTTTTTTGCTTTTCTTAATGTGCTGCCATCTATGTTAGAGGCAACTTTAGAAAACGTTGTGGGGGAACTTAGACTTCCCGTTTCACCAATATTTTCATAGACATGCTTCAGAACTTCAACCATTTCGAACCCAAACACGTAGTGTAATGTCCAATCCCCTTTTGCATACTGGAGGGTGATTCAATCCGTCTTCGCTTTTGACTAGCCACCATCGTTGGTGTTACAAAATCCTTGCTGCTGCTGCTATTATTTACCAATATTGAATCATCTTCTTTTTTAAATGGTGGTGGTGTTGATGGAGGACTATATTCTCTTAGTCTCTTTAGAATTTGCTTATTGCCACAATAACACTTTGGGGGAAGTTTGATGCATTTAGAAAGGTGTATAGATTATTGTCAAATGATAGAAGTCCTTTACGATTCGTCACCATATCACAAATTAAATCAACTAGATTATAACTTTTTCCCTGAATTATAATTCGTTTCCCTGTGCTGTCAACTTGAACTTGATAATCATCACTTTCCAACATGAGATACACTAATACTCTGTTCTCGACAGGTCACTGGTAATAGGTTTCCAATTGTTGACACTATGGAATTCGATTCCTTCTCCTTTGATTGCACTGCTGAATCTTGTGATGTTTCCTGTTTAGTGGGGTTCGGTGACGATGAAGGTGGATCGCTCACGATATGGTCTATGTTTGTCCACACGTCACAATGCATCTTAAAGTAAAACTAGCTTTTTATTATCGGCAATATTCTCATCATTAATGAATTTGCTTAGATTGTCTTCAAAATGTTCCAGGGGCGAGAGGACAAGTTCAAATGGCGTCAATTTATAGGGTTAAGCCATTCTCTAAAGAAAACTGTTTACATGTCCCGCAATTATTGGCAGGAAAAGTGTAAAAAAGCTACCGCCCGCTTGAAGGAGACGTTTTCTTTTAAAAATTTTTCCCTTGTTTCTTGAAGCCAAGGCACGTACAGTGGAACGATGTTGCTTTGTCTGTTGTCTAACCCCTTCTGACAAGTGTACATTGCCCTCATTTAAATTTAAACAAAGTTCAGATATTAGATTAAGGAAATCATTGTCAACACCATGTTTGAGTATGGCCTTTCTGAGTGGAGGTTTTGAAATACCTAAAACGAAAAATAAATGCCGTTGTTCGTGTAGTTTCTTCAGTCTCATAATGGCAGCTAATAGCTTTTTCTACTGTTCACTGGAAGATATACTGTAATTCCTTTGTCGAAAATATCTTTGACTACACGTAGATCCTCGGGTGTGCTCTGATTGAGATCTAGCAAAATGTACCCGTAGGGCTTGTTTCCTGAGTGTACGCTGCCAGCAGAAATTTGGGGGCGCCTGGATATTTTTGCTTATTTAGAGTTATTAGCGAGCTAAAATCACGAACAACTCGGTAGATAATAGAGATGGTGCAATTCAAAGCAAGGGTTCTCATACATTTGATCTGATGAAACAGATTGTGTAGAAGTACAGATTGTGCAGATTCTGTAGGGTTATGGAAATGTGTTCATGATGAGAGCGAACGGTAAACAGCTGTAGCATTTCCTGTGAGAACTGTTCAATTGATTCAGCCAAATCATCAATAATCAGCCATGAGTTTGGTTCAATACTACTGAAAACATCAAGTCCACCGTATGAATTGTATTGGTATAGATGTGGCAATAGCTTTTATTTTATCTTAGGACTCTTGCCAAATACTATAGCAATACATTTTCTTTGGTTTTTCCAAAAACATTTTATTACAATTTCGAATTATTTTAGCTAAAAGTGTCATTTTCCCAGACATTGATGGGCCAAACAGAAACGACCTGAATGGTGTTTTAAATTGATAAATACTGCTGTTGACAACAGTCGGACTACAACTAACTGTAAACCATACTTGTCTAATGAATAAATAATTATTTTCCCATAGATCTATCGAGTAGGTTAACAAGAACAATAATATTTCATTAATTTATTAACATAAAAACACTTGTTCAACAAGAACAACATTTATTAACATAAAAACACTTTTCTGTTCAACAAGAAGAACAACAACATTTATTAACAACAACATTTTTTTTTTCGACAATATTTATTTTCATAAACTTTTCTGTTCAACAAGAACAACACACACTATATGTACAATAACATTTATTGTCATAAAAAAACACTTTTTGTCCATCATCACTATTTGTGCACACACAAACACATTTTTATACATCAGCACTATTTGTATAACAACACTTTAAAAAATATTCACGAACTTAAAATAGCACAGTTGAACATTATGAATTTAATACCCTCCTCCCCCTCCGGACCGAAAGCCGGCCACGAGCGGGACCCCCCACCCCCTGGAAGCCGCAGGCCGAAGGCTTGCCATGGGGGCAGGACCCCCCACCCCCCAACACAGACACCTCCCCCCGGAAGCAACGGGGGAAAAACTGTATACAATAGTCGCCGTCACTGCTGCTACAGGCTGGTTAGGTTTGAGCATTTAATTCATGAAAGGTTGGGTTAGGTTGGAGCGTTTAAGTTAATTCATGGGTGAGGTTGGGTTAGGATGGAGCATTTAATTCATGAAAGGTTGGGTTAGGATTGATTGCTATCTGCAGGTGAGGTTTAGGTTTGGGTTAATTTAATTTATCCAGACAAAGTTGGTTACGAAAGTCTACACATTCAACCCGGTCTGAAATTCTATAGTGGTCATGGGGGAGTACATTTACACCATTCTCGAGCACAAAGACTTTGTCAGATATACATGACATTGCATTCTTTTCAACTCTAACAGTATAATTTCTATACTGTAGAGACCGAATTAAAAGCACTTGTGCTCTCGGCACTAGGCTACTCTCTACACAGGTTCTGTACACACTCATGTTGAAATTGTTCTTTACAAAATGTCTAGGCACCCCTTTACACGCCTGCTTTACATCCCTGATATGAGTTTCAGCGCAATAAACTTCAGGACCCGGGAACACCCTATTGGATATCAAATCACTCCGCGTCTCTGATTTTAACATGAGTAGTTGATTGGGGGCCTGACATTTCACCAGCTCGGGGTAGAGGAACGGATTCCAGTTAATGAAATCCATCCGCGAGCTGATGTGTTCCTCATTTTCTAAATCTCCCAATAAATCCCCGGTTTTTACTTTTAACAGCAGAGAATCTTTAGCCCCATAGTAAACTTGAACCTCCCCCTCCCTTGGCCATTGTACCTTGCATACATTGTAAAAAACGACAACATGAGCTTTTTGGAAATTTCAAGTACTGAACTACTTCCTGCTATATTCTTGTTCAGTACCATATTTCTCTCTTTCCTGTGTAGAAGAGCCATGCTAGTCTCTATGCTCGTGAACGATATAAAATTGGGGTCTGCAATTACTCGTGAACACTCTTGAGGGTCAGTCACGACGTCACAACGAGTTCTGTTCCGTACGCTTTCACCAATTTTTCCAAAGGCTGAATTTAGACTGAGCTTGTACATTTTCTTCTCTACTTTACTGTTTGCCCGAGAGCGTTTATCAACAAAGGTGTCGATAAACGTTTTTAAATAGGATTTTTGATTGAATTGCAGGACCCTATGTATTTTGGTGATCTTGACACCATTGTTCATCATCCAATGCAAAAGCACATGGTGAACAACGATATTCTCTTTAGGGTCTAGATCCACAATCACTTTCTGCTTGGAGGGGGTCCAGTGCATCCCCATATCCTCAACCAATGATCGATTGTATGGACTCAGTGAGTCATTGGTCACTGGTCGATTGATACAGGGGAAAACGCAATCTCTGACTGAATCAAGAAGCGCCAATGGAATGTGCTCGCCAATTTCAAAGAACCATCCTTGTGGCCCATTGTCCTCAACGGTGTTAATGTCGGGGGACTCACAAGGATTCTCAAGCCATTTATAGTTCCCACATGGCAAAGAGTAGTGAGACATTGCCGAGGGATACAACGAGTTCATGTCAAGGAAAACTGCAATTGACTTTGCTCCAGTGTTTTGTCCGCTTGGATCTGTTGTCAAAACGCGATCTCCATGAAAAACTTACCCACCCCTCATTGATCTTTCTACAAAAAGGTGTTGATCTACATCAGTGATCAAGCTTATTTCTTCCCTACTAATTTTTAAAATTAAGTCCATCACCAAGTGTGGTGTGGAAAAATAATATCCTATATCTAGTCCAAACTCTGAATAGATTTGATCTGTGTTCTTGCAGACAATATCTAACAGAGTTAAAACGTCACTTGCCAAGTACAGTCTACAATAATCCCACCCATTTTTACAATTACCCTTAGCCCACACCTTCTTGGCAAATTCATATTCCTCGGCAGTGCATTCACTGTTGGTGAGTGAATTAAAGAAAGCTTCCATTGAAGGTAGTTTCTCCTCGCTTAAGCAAGCGCCAGAACAGTAATAGTCGTATGCATATACAGCTTTACAGGTCAATAGGTCATACGTTTCACTGTCTGGAAAGTGCTGTTTAAGCATAAGAAAACGATCAAAATTGTCACTTTTCTGCACTTGAATCAATTGACTCAATGCCTTGGTAAAAAAACTAAATGAATCTAAAAACCTGATTTTATTCAGACACGTATGCCCGTTATTCATTACCTGCCATTTCAACTCGATTAGCACTAACTTCTCTGCTGATTTGGGGATGATGTTATAGGTAAATGAATTTTTTACCCTTGGACTATCTACTCCCCCTCCCTCCCGGTGTAAACGTGCAAAAGCCGGTAAAATAAATTTTAAATCATAATTTGAATTATGAATAAAAACTGGAATAAAAAACTGTTGGCTTACATTCACATTGTATGATTGATGCGCTAGCCCTCTACAATTACTACCCCCTGTTGATATTTCCTGCCACAAGTGATTATGATCTCTGACTTTCCCCTTCCCCCCTTTTTACCCCTAGTCCATTTCCCTTTATCCCCCTCTTCAAACTCCCCCTTACAAACCCTTACAAACCGCGATTTTTAATCGCGAGACGATCCTCTGCAGACAACACCATAGGATAATGTGTATTTCTCAAAAGAGAAATAGCTCCATTCGCGGTACTAATTAATTTGGTCAGTGCCTTGACCATGCACTAACCTTCATCCATTGTTTCAACTATTTATAACAACTGCATAGTGTTAGAACTGTCTCTTTGCCTGTGGGCGTAGGAGACTGCAATGGCTCGATGTTCTTTGATTTGATTTGGAAAGTGAGGATCGTTCACTTCCACTAGCTTCGCCTGACAATCCAAAGAGATTTTATTGCTCTGGAGGAGGGTATTTTGAAAATTTTTAAAGCATAAAATGGCCCTATCCCCCGAAACTGTTTCCATTAACTGGTAGCCATGCTGTCTACAATACTTGATGTGCTCCCGTAGTTTTAAATCACTACGAAATCGAGACAGGCATGTCGGAGAGTAGAAACGTGCCCCCTTATTCTTACCCTCCCCCAGAACTCTACTGATGTCAGTAATTGGGTTGAAATGGCCAATTGCATTGGTTTCACTAGGTGGTGCGTACAACAAACAAACCCAGTGCTTCACCAATTCAATTGATGGGCTCCTTACTGGGAACAACACCCCCTTCGTTTTAGAACGAACCCCATCCTCAAATTCTGTTTCATATTGAACCACAGTAACGCCAATATTTAAATGGGCATTGACCCTTTCAAAATATCAATGGACCTGAGTGTTACTGGGTATTTTCCCTCTAAACATGAAAAATATACAGTGGGTTACAGTGGGTTAAGGAGTTACCCTCCTTCCCATGTACAGCCCAATATTCGAAATTTTTCTTTGAAGCGTCACGTGCTAGAGGTCGGAAAGCTGAAATGAGGAAAGCGTACTAGAAACATTTTTGACCTGTTTCAAAACAGATTCACTGAACGCCCATGCTTCCTTCTAAATCTGGATTGTATTTTAAAACTTTATCCCTCTCACCGCCACCCCCTCTTAAAATAAAATCTTTTTAAATTTACAAATATTAACGCTAAAATTTTCAACAAATAAAACCACAGACCCACTCCCATTTTCGCTATAATTTTCGAGATGTGTAATAATGTGGCCTATCCAATCCGAAAAACACCCTCAAAATTTTTTAAATGTGGATAGACCACTCGCATCTCGGTGTGTACATAATGATGATAAACCTCGCTTTTAGCCTCATTTAAATAAAACACCTTTAAAACAATTGGAACCTTAATTGAATCCTACCCCCCCCCCCCCCACAACTGAATCTGGTTTTCTAGCAGTGCACGAATTTTATCTACATATATATGAACAATTTCTATAGGGTCAAATACAAAATTAACCCCCATAAGCAAATTAAAAGGGTAACCAAAAGTTGCAGTGTAGACAACTATTATTTTTAAAATTGAAGTTTAGAGCTAGAAGTCGTGAAATGTTATAAATTGGGTATTGTCACCCTCCCCCTCCCCCGCGTGGATCTTATCACCAGCCCCTCCCCCACATTGTTTAATACTACGGTTGTTCAAAGCCATTTCATTACTTTAATGTGGAAGAATGTAATCAGTGGGGGGAGGGTTCCCTGTTAATTCTCGGGTAAAATCATCTAAAAGTTGTAAGGTGTTTGGACTTAGCAAAGGTAAGTCCCCCTGCCCAACTGCGCTATTATCTACATTAAAATCATCAGTTTAAAAATCGTCAATATTATCTGGAATTCCAAGTGAATTACCATTCCATGGTGAATTGTTGCAGAGCTCCACAGGTGTGTCTTCTTCTCCAACTGACAAGCAGGGGGGAGATGGCGAATATGGCACCAATACAGCCTATAAAAGAAAATTCCTTCTTTTCAAAGCGTCTAAATCACCCTATTTTAAAAATTGGAGTACTATTAAAAAGACTCTGAGTAGTATTAGCAGTATGCACACAGTAACGTTTGTTTAATTCACTTTTCACTACTCTATATATATTCTAAAAGTTCAAAATTAATACAATATAAAGTATAAAATAGTATTTTTTTATTTGGTTAAAACAACCCCTCAAAACAAAATTTCATATTAATACTCTATCTGCTTTGAAAAAAAAACCGAGGTCTTTACTTGATTTAAAATAGATAGCCTATCCCTTTCAGACCATCTCCCCTTTCAGACCATCTCCTCTCATGATATACAACTCATTCTGATAGAAAATTGTTTTTTATAATATTTGTAGAAGCAAGATTAAGCATTTGTTGACAATGCCGTTTATATCGCAAAGATTTTACTATTTACTATGAGAAATTAAGACCGGAATATAGTGCCTTTTTTGGCTTCGCTAAGAGAATTTAGCAGACTTACTGCATGCACTTGACCTGATTCAAAAGGGAGAACGCTATATTTCCTTTGGGAGAAAAAATGCCTTTTAATAGCTCTGACACGCTTTTACTGTGTTGAAAAAATGGTAAAAATGTTTACATTTTATATTCCGGCTGCAGTATAGTAGGTTTTGATTTTGTTCAAACAACCCCCTCAAAAATTTTTATATTTATACTCTATCTGCTCTGAAAAAGCGGGGTCTCTACTTGGTAGTCTAACTCCTTCAGTCCATCTCCTGAGAATAGCCTATTTTAGTGTTTAGAAAACGATCTACTTAGACTTTACATTCGTTAGTGCAAGTCAGTTGTTTTCCATATTTTCCGGAACATACGATAAATGAGGATCGTTAAGTCTCACATCTGTTATTGAAGTCATTATTATGAAAAATAGAATCTGCGCTTATTTTAAGGTCTAACAACACAAGCTCTAACATTCAAATTGACTTGGGAGAAAAAATCGTTAGCGAAAACATATCTTTTAATATCCCTGACACACTTTTACAGTGTTGAAAAATGGCGAAAAGAAAGGCCTAAAAAAGTTGGAAGAAATATGTAGATATTTTTCTATAACCAGATAGAAAGTAGAGGTAAAAAAGCTTACTTTTCCATATTCCGGCTGCAGTTGAGTGCCAGATGGACCTGGTAAAGCATGATGGGGTGTAGATGGGACGGTGATGTCCGTTTCTTGTATAGATGTGGTGGCGGCAGCGATGACACTGGCTTGTACAGCGGGGTTCACCATATTATGAGAAGCCACCCATTCTCTTTTTGGTTTTCTGCCAGGTGGCAAAGTGGCTTGCGCTGGGGCTGCCTCATCCTCTCTTGCTTTCTTTGATAAAGGGGGCATTCTTCATGATTGTCCTTAAAAAGAAGAAAAAATTTAGTATGGAAAAATGATTCCCTTTTTTAGAGAAGAAAAATTAATAACCATAATTTTGTCTAGAAAGCATTTATCGCAAATAAGCCCCTCCCCCTTTTCTATATAGCAAAAAGTAAAAATTTGCGAGAAATATACTAGTCTTAGAAATCAAACGTTTTTATTACACAGCTTGTGAAAAATAAACCTTGACAAACAGTAGTCTGTAGCCTTAAGATAGAAATCAATGTTTCTATTTTTACCATTAACAAATTTTTTATAATGTTCCAGTCTATAGGCTTTAAACTAGATAAAAAAGATCGTTAACCCAGTGAATAGGCCTAAATTTTGCGATCATAGGTAAAAATGCTATTCAATTTACGCATAATATAGTCTTCATGCAACTCCTAAAGACTTTTATTTCTAGGCTTGTGCATCAAAGTTAAAAAACCATAGTTTTCCCGCCCCCTCCTGGGAATATAAAAGAAACTTTATCGAAAGAAAGCTAGAAAAAAATTAAAAAATGCCTATAGATGCAACGCATATATTTACACATTATTCCTCTACGGCCAAAGGTTTATATAATTTAAAATGGACTGCGCTTCAGTAAATCATCTCATTGTAGCTATGTATCTTTTTTCTTAACCCCCCCGCCCATGTAAACACCGATTACATAAAATGGAAAATAAAGACTACATGAAACAAACACCCATCCCCTCTTAAAATTCCCCCTTTTTACAGAAGAAAGTCTCTCTCCCTTTTTAGTAAAGCAAAAAGTAAAATTTGTGATGAAGAAGCTATGTCGCTAATTTGACCAAAAAGTATCTTTTTCAGTGAAACCACTGTAATGCAAATTCTTCATGAGAATTAAGATGCAGGATGTACACTTGACAGGAAGCAATAATTAAGGTTTTAAATCTTCGCGGAAATGCTTAAGTCAAGCCGTAGTGGCTTAATAGCTAAGGGTTGACAGAAAGTTGGCTGTCACTTTTAGGTAAAATACAGAAAAGAATAAATTTATGAAAGACAGAATTATTTTCAATGAAAGAATTAAAGTCGTAAACAGGGGGGAGGAAGGGAGGATGAGGTTTACATGGTAAAAAATAGTGTATTTTACGCTTTCTATCGACTATAAACATCATATAGTGGAGTTTGTATTGTGGGGGGAGGGGGTATACCCTGAATTTGAATCTATTGGATTGGTGACTATGAAAAAGGATTTCATTTGGAAATAAACTAAGAAAATTTACTAAACTGAACTCACATTATAAATCAATGTAGCCAAAGTTTCCAACTCATCAATATTCGATGCTTGTTCCATTGTGTCTTAAAACTTTATGATAGTTTAACCATAACGCATGTCCGTTATATACAAAAATCTCAAGGGCAAATTGTGATGTAATGGGAAACCTTACATAACTTCCCTGATTGGCTTAGAAAAAGAAACGTGATCCTGTTCCCGTTTGTGGATCAATAATTCCTACCGTCAGATTACGTAAATCAATTTTTTAGAAATCCTGCTCCCCTGGGGTCGATCAATACATTGTCCTGTCAGTGTGTATGAGCAAAATTTATTCTAGAGTTATTAGACCTAGAAAAAACAAATAGATTGACCTTGGAAATGCGAGTTTTAACCCCATTAAACCAGATTAATTATCCTTGAAAAAATTATAACCTGTCGGCGTTAGACTCAATTGTAGATGGCAGCAGTGGTGCCCGTTCATATCTATTGGGGCCCCCCTACTGCTAACTCTCAACAGAATTGGAAACAGAGAGCAGAGAACTTAAATCCTTAGAGTGTGTCTCGTATTCAATAACGAGACCTAATTAACGTGTTAACTTTACTACACAACAACCAAATGTATTGAACCAATTAATATTTTCCCGTTTTGAGCACCCGGACAATTGTATTTGTGAGCACTATTGATTTTTTGGGGGGCTACTAAAAAATGGGATTATATATACCTTAGTAGGCTGTATGGATGCGAAAACTGCCAACTTGTTTTTATAGTTTATATGGACTTATTATTAGGTAAAACATTAAAGAAAAAATATGGGGGAAATTTCCCATGGAAGATATTATTGGTAAGATTGTAAATTTTAACGGTAGTGGGCGGAAAAACTTCGGGAATTACCCCGGGAAAACTTCGGCGGACTGCTTTAATACTGGTGCATATATTTGAGGCAAAAAAGCAACCTTTTGAATTCTAAACTTGAAATAGATAAAACCAAGATTTATATTTTTTAGAACCCAGACTCTCCTAAATAAACTGGAGCAGCATTTACTTTAAAATTCGTGGTAGAATACCAGCTTCACTTTTCCTCAATCTTATCACAAGTCCAATAAGGGACAAAGGCCAAGTGAGAAACTTCCAGCAAATCGTTCCTTAAAACAGAAAACAAATATAATCTTTATTCAAAACTGGAGCAAAAAAGGCTTTTATAAAATGACTCATTATAAAAAGCTGGCTGGGAATAGATAAATCTGACGTCTAATTTATTGCTTCAGATTAAACTATGAATGCTTCTTCATGAGTTAGCTTAAGGTTTCCTTTTAGATTCTTGCACCAGATAGGGTGCAAGTAAATTTATTTTAATTTAAAGTTTAGAGTTTAATTTAAATTAAAATTTCCAATTTTTAATTATTTTTTGTCGGACCAATTCAATTTTGAGGAAGTTTAAGGTCCCACTATCGATCACTTGGGCTATAAGAATGTTTGGGAGAAGATAAGATTGATCCTTAATTTTTCTAAAGTTTGGTCATGGTAATGAGGTTGAAAAAGAATTGTCGACAAGAACTGATACCAATTCAGTTTTCAAAACTTAAAAAAAAAACAAGAAAAAAAAAATAAAAAAATTGAACAAACGCTGATGAATTGTAGATACGCCTACGATCAGTTTTCGTTGGAGCACCGCTGCCGAATTATATTTTGGTGCGGCTTTGGTGAATATTCCTGCTATTGTGTTTGTGACCACCCTGTGGAAGGTTCTTGCTAAACCGAACAAAAGAAAATTCGTTCATGCTTTTTTAGGCTTGCCAAATATATGCTTCAACTCCCTCCACAGGTCTGAAATTAAAAATGAACGTGGATACTCAGAGCTACCGAGACCCGGAGGGAGATGTTAATTCACTAAGGCTGGACGGTAGAAAACCAAAAATTAGCTATGCAGAGGAGATTTTACTGTGCAAAAATGGGGTGGTTATTTTTTGATGAATACAAACGGGCTTAGAAGACGGTCCTCAACTTGACTCTACAAAATTTGAATAGCAGGGTTTCAAGCTCTCACCTGATTTTAAAAGACAAACTCGCAAAAAAGGTAAAAAGCGGATAGATATGTAGAATTTTGTTTCCCTCTCAGCATTAGCCTTTAGTCAAATTGAGAAAAGACTAGAAATTTAAAAAAGAAGAAGGATCAATTAAAGAAAAACGTAAGGACGTTTGATAAAACATTGACAGGAAAGAATACACTTATTTAGCAAGGGCACTGGTTTGGCAGGAAATTTTCAAGGGGAGGCAAACACCAAAATAGCAATGGTGTTTGGGGGACAGGGACTATTTTTCAGGATATTTATTTTTGTTGGAATAAGTTTATTTTTAAATACTTTTAGTGGAAAACTCTCAAATAAAAAGAGCAATTAAATTGCACGCAAAATGAAACAAAATACAGTAAATTTGAAACACCAAGGATTCCTGGTAAATGGATCACTTTTTTAACCAATAATATATTTAATTATTATGCATTTAATCTTAAAAGAAAATCAGATTCAAACCAAAATTACAGAACGATTTATTGCTTACGTAGATTATAACAGATGTAGACGTACAGAAAGAGTAGATATACTCAAAAATCATCCTGCCTGCATAGATACAATGTCTTGATTTTTTACCGGCCATACAAAATGTACCTCTTTCATAACAGGACAATCCTCCACCTCGAACTTAAATCCCTTATATATTCAGACATTTAAAAAATTAGAACAGCGAAAGAAAAACTAAATTTAAACTTACTATCCAGCTGTCAAACTGATCCTATTTCTTTTTATAAGCCTATTCAACTAAATAAAATGAACAGGTTAAAAAAAAAATTCGTCACAATAGAATCTTATCAAATAATTTGTGATAAAAAAACTGGAACTAAAAAGTGAATTGGGCCAATATCCACCAAAACTAAAAATGAAATTCCCGTGACAATGGCTAGACCGACAGTATTGGCTTTTTATGCTGATTCTAAATATATAAAATTATTTCAGTTTATTGTTACCCACCCACAACTAAAAATTTCAGAAAATTTGCCTAGTTTTTGAAAAACACCCCCAGAAATGTGAGCGATCTTATTGAAAATCCCTTAATAAAAAAAAAAATCATATCAGAGAACTCTACGATAGAGGTTTCAAGCTCCAATCTTCAAAATGTGGCGTTTCGCATTTTTTTTTTCCAGAAGAAACATCGTCGATGCATGTTTATTTTTTTTTATTTTTCCCAGGGGTGATTGTATCAAAGTGAATTTCCAAGATAATTGGGAGGGAGCTCATTCAAAGGTAAATTGAAAGCTCTTTTTTAAATCACCATACACGTTAGGCCAGAGGAAAGTCTAGCTTTCTGCCATTTTATGGCACCTAACTACGACTTTACTCCAAAGAGGACGAATTTGCAATCAATTTAAAATTATGAGAAGTTAATTGATTTAAAAGTACCAAAAGTACCTATATTTTATACTTCCCAGTTGCAAAAGAAGTAATGCCAGACGATGGTAGTACTGGATTCAACCAAGTTGATTCACTTTATTTGTGATGAAACTAGGCTACGTTTGGTGATCTGTAATTGCGTATCAGCTACAATGAGGGGGGGGGGAGGTGAGTCATTCTTTAGGTGGGGATCAGGTAGATTCCTTAAAAAATTACATTTTTATGGAAACATTGCTTACTCTTCATGAGGCTTCAGATAAATGTTAAAAGAGGTAGAGAGGAATCGGAACTAATTAAAATGTTTCTCTATACAGATAAAATATTAAATTCCAATATCTACCAGCACAGATAGGGGAAAAAGCAAGGCAGGCCATCTTCAGCCCCACCAGTAAATTTTTTTGGGGTGCAAATACTGCTAGGAACTTATTTTTCAGCAATTTCAAATGGTAATATTTTTCTTTTTCTATATATATGAAGTACTTCAATGTATTTAAACAAATGAATGCAATGCATTTATCGATAATAAAATCCTATTGCAGAGCTTGATATGCCTTCACGGTCTGTCTCATCCTTAAATCCTTACACTTTACTTTGAAGTTTGGATTTTGTTCAAATTTTTAAAGAAAATTTGCAATTAGAAAAAAAAAGATTTTTCAAAGCACTAAAAAAATTTCGTTTAATGAGCAGGATGTTGAAAAGGGGGCAGCCCCCCTTATATACAAAGTAATTTCAATTTGTTTTGAGTTTTAAACTTACTCCTTACTTTAGTTAAAAAAAATTTCTATTTGTTTAATTACATTTCATGAGACTGTGAGAATTATGAATGCAATACTTTTGGTAACGCAGAAAAAAGTGCCAATAAATGACCAAATTGGTAACAGGAAAATGCTGAGGGGGGTGGCCCATCCCTGGATCTGCCAGTGACTAAGTAAAAGCTCATAGATCAAAGTCTAGTTTTTTTTCGAGATTTACGCTATAGAATAGAATGAATTATAGTTGTATGCGATTTTTTCTACTAGGGACCAAGTACGATAAAAGTTGAAGGGTCATAAGTCACATGCTTCTTCCTAAGGCAAATTTAGTGTGTTTTAATTTGAAAGTCTAGGTGAATAGAATTGAAAAAGAAAGAAAATGATTAAATAAACTTTAACATAAAATACGTATTTGTCCTCTCCTCCGTTGCCCGTGTTGCTTTGTTTATCGGTCTAAATCTATTTAATTCGTCTGAACAACTTCCTATGAGTTTCAGTCTTGGGAGTTCTGCTGCAGGCTCTTCTTGAAGAGATGTTTCCTTCAAGTCGAGTAAAAGTTTTGCAAGTTGTGGTCTTCCAAGCTTTTTGTATTTCTGCTTTAGTTTTCCCCTGTGCTTCTGCACAGTCACCAAGCCATTGCCTCTTTTATTACACTTCTTTAACCATATTTCACCATGGGCAGTGGCCGGGGGTGGGCAGGGGGTCCATTGCCCCCTGGAAATTTGGGACTATAAAGTAATTATAAGCAAACAAAAATAAAAAATGCAGAATATGGAAAAGCCATGGAAAAATGTGTGTTACCCCATTGTTGACGGCCTGCCAATAGATTTTGACCATATAAGTAAAGTGTAAGAGCCTTACTTTTGATAACATTCAATAAAAGAATCAGCTTTTTATGGTGATCCTAAATATGTATTTGTTTATTAGTAATTAGTGCAGTTACTAGCACACAAGAAAGTTCGTATAATTAAAGAAAACACAAGTAAAACAACTGAATAAGGGCCCATTTCGGTAAAAATATGCCCTCAACTTTTGCTTGCATTGCAGGAGTACCCATGAGCTTATATATGAAGCTACTATAATCAGAAATGTTTCCTCTGAACGGAATGCTGGGAATATTTGTATTTTCCAACTGAACGGATACGTTTTTTGTGTGTTATTATCTTTTATTTATTTTTCCAGGAGTGATTGTATTTATCTAGTTGTCGCTTTGAGAAAGATTTAATTTTTTACAGTTATGATTTATATATGTGTCAGATATATTGGCTTTTGGTATCCAAAATTAAACTAAAAACATTGAATTAAAATTTTTATTTGATTTTCTTAATCTTAGGTTTAATGTTTTACTTTGAACAAACTACTTTGATAACGCGTTACTTTTTATAAACAATTCAGTCTAAAGGCATTAAATGTTTTGGAGTTTTACCCCAAACAATTACCCTTAACATCTCCACACCTAAAATTGAATCGGTAAAGAAAAAGCAAGATATATAAAGGAATTTTGTATAGGAATTCTGGCAAATTCACCAATTTTAAATTTCGCCTGAAAATTTCACCCCCCCCTGGAAACTTCCCTCTCCATGGACAATTCACCTCGTGTAAAATCCTCCCAGCAGAAAATTCCTCCCCTCCCAACCCAAAAAATGAAAGCATATTCCCAATAACAAATAAAGCAATGGGTAATTTTATAACTTAAAAACCTTTCCCCCGGGGCTGAAGGGGGCCATTTTATCTCTAAAGACATTGTTATTAGGCCTTTCAAAAATGCTGAAGAAAAAAACTATCTCAAAATTTTTATCGGACGATTTTGGAAAAAAGTGACGTGGGAGGGGGCCTAGTTGCCCTCCAATCATTTCTGTCACTTAAAAAGGGCACTAGAATCTTTTATTCCCATTATAATCAACCCTATCTCGACGGTCTAGGCCCACTGGGTCAATACGATCACCCCTGAAAAAAAAAACAAAAAAAAAACAAGTAAACACGCATCCGTGATCTTTCTTCTGGCAAAAATTACAAAATTCCACCTTTTTGCAGATATGAGTTTGAAACCTCTACAGTAGGGCTCGTTGATACGCTGAATCTGATGGTGTGATTTTCATTAAAATTCTATGACTTTGAAGGGGTCTTTCCTTTTTTTTTGAAAATCAGACAAATTTTCCCAGGCTCGTAGCTTTTGATGGGTCAAACTAAACTTAATGAAACTTACATTTGGAATCAGCATAATAAGCCAATTTTTTTGATATATCAATTGGTAGCAAAACTCAGTTTTTTACAGTTTCAGTTACTATTGAGCTGGTTCGCTCGGTACTTACAGTTAATTACCACGAACTGTTTGATTACTCATCAAAATCCAAACAGAGATCATTGAAATATTGATCGTTTTTTCTGCGTTACCAAATCACTGTATTCATAAGACTTTACAGTTTCATGAAATGTAATTAAACAAATAGAAAAGTACTTTCAACTAAAGTAAGGGACAAATTTAAAACTTAAAGCAAATATAAATTACTTTGTATATAAGCCGGACTGCCCCCTTCTCAACACCTTGCTTAATAAACCAAAGTATTTTTAGTGCTTTGAAATATCTTATCTTTCCAATTGCAATTTTTTTTTCAATTTGAAAAAAGGCCAAACTTCACAGTAAAAATTAAAGAGCTAAGGAGGAGACAGTCCGCTTCATATAAAGAATAATCTTTTCAAATAGGTTTCAAATCTGTTTTTTGCTTTCAGTTGAAAAGCTCTTTTTTATTTAACTTCTGATTGTTTTCCAAATAATACCCAGGCCTAACCAAGATATAATTTTAGGTACCTGTCCCTTAAATCCCTGGTTAATTGCAATTAAAATGTGTAAATCCATAATTGTACGTCTATTAATACCGTCCTACGTTTGAATTTTCAATTTCAATTTTGGATAAAATTTGAATATAGGTAACTTAAAAAACTGGCGAGGAATAGTAATTTTGGTAAGAAGTCCTTGTTAATATTATTAATTAAAAAAACGTCACGAGCTCATGAGGTTAGCCTAGCTTACGCAATCAATTTCTCGGAAACTTGTTCTCCCTGGGGACATGCCCATATATGGTGCCCCGTCGGACTGACAGCACAGGTGTTCTCTCTAGGGACTCTATGCCCATATATGGAGTCCCCCTCGTATCAATAGGGGCCTTTCTACTGACCATCATTATGTGAATCATGTGAAAAAGAGGTTTAAGATGTGGTATTCTGTGTGGCGTGAATTCGGCAAGCCGAGGGCTGGTTTGATCTTCAATCTCTTTCGTAAAACAGAAAGAGAATACAAAGAATTTGTGGATGAGCTGAAAATGAAGGAAGCAGAAACTGCTTCGGAAGAGGCCATCCGTGACCTTCGAAAAATGTGGAAAAAGTTCGAAAGTTTAAAAATATACCCGAAGCCTTGTGCCACGATACCTGATGAGCAGTGGTTAAAACATTATTCGAAGGTTTTCGGGTCAAAAGATATTCCTTTGGAAAGGAACATGATTAATCGCTTAAATCGCGTCTTGATCCGCATTTGAAGAAGAGAAATTATTTTGTGGTATCTAAGAGTGTGGTATCTGAGGGCTGTTGGCCAGTTGAAGGGCAATAAGGTTCCCGGTTTTAATGGTGTTAATTTTAATCATCTGCGTAATGGTTCCCCGCTTTTGCTTCAACATCTGCAACTACTTTTTCAGATGTGTATTGACAGTGCCAAAGTCCCCAACTCGTATTATATCGGGGTAGTTATAAACATTCTAAAGAAAGAAAAAAACGCAAATGAGTGTGGAGGTTACAAGTCGATTAGTGTTCCAATTACGTTAAGTAAAATGTTGGAAAGATTGGGACTTAGCGAAGTTATATCGAAGTGCCTGATAGATTGAAGATAGTTTGGGTTCCGAAAACACCTCGGCTGTGCTTTCGCTCACAGACTTCAAAAGCGTATCCTTGACAAGGCCGAATCACTTGAGTTATCTGTCTATATATATATAGTGTCGATATTTCTGCTGCTTTTGACTCAGTAATCCAATCTGCTGTTTTCCTTACCCTGCTGGAGGCCGGTGTTAACGCTCATATAGTAGCTATGTTATCATAATGGTACTCCAATAGCTATACAAGAGTGAAACTTGAACTTGAAAGACTTAGTGCACCAGTTAAACTAAAGAGAGGACTCCGCAAACAACAAACAACAAACAACAGTTTGCTCAATGGCGGAAACCCGATTGATTTCTAGAACTGAGTGGCGTCCATCAAGACGCCAAGTGAAGTGCTAAGGTTTACTAGGGTTCTTCATGTCATTCGATTTGTTATTGGACTTCCCTGCTCAAATGTCGTTTTGGAAAGACTTTTCAACGTTCTGAAAACAGTAAGAAATGAAAGGAGGAATGGGATCAAAAACATAGCTTTGGCTGCGACGATTTCTGTCAAGTATGGGATGAAGCGTAAAGGCCCCCTACGTTCACCGAGAGTTTAATGAAAAAATGAAGTCCGTGAAATCTGATATGACTGCGTCCAAATGCGTCACTTTTTTAGGCATTGGGAAAGACGAAGGGGATGGCGACGACAACGCCGACTCTGGGTATTAATCTTAGCAGTTGGTGTTTTCTCTTAAAATTTATTATTTGGTAATTCTCATTAAATTTTTCTGAATACAGTTTAAAGTGCGTCTACATTCGGGATTTTCTGGAAAACTGGGAGGCAGGTAGTAGTCTACACTAGTTAAAATTGAATTATTCGAAAGATCAAAATGCAGGCACTGTCCTTAAATCAAGCTTTAAGTGATTCATTTTTGCTACTAAACTCTGCTTCAAATTAACAATTCAATATAAAAAAAAAAGACAAAAAAAAAATATTGCGTGAAAAGCGACCGGTTGGATATCATTCATGCCAATCCTTTGTACCAATTTAAATGAAAACGAAGGGGTGTTGCAAAAGCAGCAGTAGAGAAGGAAATAATAATGGGAAAAAAAAAGAAAGAAATAAAATATATTAATATGGTCCGGAATCTGAGACCTGGACCCGGAATCTATAAATCGAAACCGGACTTAACTAGTCGATAAATACAAAGCATTGTTTTAAATGTCAAAAGAAGATATATTGGTACAAATAAAAGGTTTTGAGTTGCAAAATAGGTCGTATTGAATAAATGCTATTGAAAGTCAGCCTAATAAGGCTTTACTTTTAACTTGGAAAGACGTCAGAAAATGTGGGAACTTTTCGATTTTGGTACTGAAAATAGGTATTTTTAAGGATGTTTTACAAGCTTTTTAGGGATTGAAAAAATTTGAAGTGGAAACACTGGTAATATAGCGTAAGAATCAATTTTGTTAGCATTCCTGTTCAAATAGTAAGCACGATAACATCCTCATTTCCGGATTGTGTCCTACTATAATTCTGCTTTTTATCGCACTTAAATACTTTATCCCCCACATTAGTGGAATGGAAGCACTGTTGAGGGGTCAAAAATTAGAAAAGGAATAAAAATTGTTTTTCACTATGACTCTAGAACGAGTCATACTGATGTGCATTAGCTTTATTTTCACTTTAGATGTTTTAATAGTTAGTAGGTAAATAGCAAACTTGGAATTACTCAGTAACTACACTTGTTACACTCATAAATTTTTTTAGTGCAGCACTATAAAAGTTTTCCG
The DNA here is from genome assembly GCF_049724085.1 of Artemia sp. Qi Xiang Cuo. Classification (NCBI taxonomy): domain Eukaryota; kingdom Metazoa; phylum Arthropoda; class Branchiopoda; order Anostraca; family Artemiidae; genus Artemia; species Artemia sp. Qi Xiang Cuo. The sequence continues at coordinate 55,544,617 of NC_142797.1, read as the reverse complement.
TAAAGAGTGGAGAGTTGGGGATGGGCAGCCCGCCCTCACATACAGATTAATTTCTATTTGTTTTAAGTCTTGATATCGTTGTTTTTTTACTTGGAAGAAAATTGTTTTTATTTACTTGACGAAATAGTTAAGGCTAATGTACCAATTATGCCTTGAACGGCAGTCAGCGTATCAATCAACTTAATATTGAAAAAAATTTATTAATAATAGGGCTTACCACTTAAACCTTGCAGAACGCAGCAGAGCCCCCCTCCCGCCAAAGGACAGGTGGATGCACTCGTTTCCAATGACTAAAAAAAAACAAAAACGTTTTAAGACGGTTCCGAGAAAGTTTTTCTCCTTTTGGTCAAATTTATATAAAAGAAATCCCTCAATACAAAGGAAGATGAAAGAAAGGAATCGTGATGAACTTTCTGCCCTAAAAACAAGAACAAGACAGCGAAAGAACGCACTTGCCTTATTCTCAAAGACTTTATTTGTGATCTGTGTCTTACGACTAATATACATCCTCTCGGCCTCTTCAGAAGAAGAAGAAGTAGTTATTTAACTGATACATTTTTTGGATACAATTCTGAATAATATAAAATACTTCTACATTCATAATAAAAGAAGGAAAGAAAACACAAATAAAGGTTAAAGCGTAAAAGAGGAGACATTTAGCGAATTTCTCAAACCTGATAAACTCTATCACATGTCTAACTGAAATTGCAACGTTTTGGAAGGAAACTATTCATTTTGTACACCATGAAAAGGTTACTCAGTAAGATGTGAAGCACGTAAATACTTACGAACTTAAATAAAAAGTTCCAAGCGCTTAAATTTGCTTTCATATCTATTCCCTTCTGAAACCAATATCCTTCGTACGTCATCAGCGATCAATTTACTGGAAGAACCAGCCATCCACAGATTATGGCTTAAGTTAATCAGGATCAATTATGACATATTCACGCTCGCCTTCATATTGACACCAGAAATGGAAATCGTTTTTACCACCTAATGAACCCACAAAAAACATCAAACAAAGATATTTATCAAGCCCATCGAGTACGATATACGTCTCTTGTCAGCTTAGAAGCAACTGTTGTATCCCTTTCAAAACTAGTGAAGTGTTCCTTGCTTTAACAAGCATAAAGGGAGTCTAAGAAACTTTACACACCGCTGAAAAATTAAGCTTCTATAAGGCAGCAACAACAACAGTTGAAAATTAAAAATATTATGAATACCGACAATGTAGTCTAGACTTATATCAGTAGCACTAATTGACGAAAATGTCGAGGGGGATCGTGTTCTCAAAACTAAGGGAAGGGAAAAAATATTTTTCTAATGAAAAATGAAAACACAAGGTTGTTTTCAATGAAAATAACAAAAAGTCTTATTTTTTAACTCTAGGAGGGTGGGGGGAACATTCTAGGGAGATAAAATGCCCCCCCTCCAGATTGAGCCACTGACTGACATACAAAAATATATCTTAGTGAAACCAAATTATTTTTCAAAATGCCAGTGAGCATTAAAGATCTCCTTGGGAAAATAAATCTGTAGTTATTTTACATACTTTAATTACTTTATTTAGTCCCCATGACCAACATCTTGGAAACCATATACCCTTATTATTGTTAAAAAGATCTTTCAGTTTTGAAATTGCGTTGCATTACGTGTCCTTTAACAGACTAGGTCATTTAATCGAAGGTGATCAAATCTGAATGATTTCGTTGATGAGGCTACCTGATACAACAGGGCAACCAAAATCTTATTAAATAAAAATGAAGTTAAATCTGACTTCTAAGTTCACCTGTATCCTGTACTGTGAAGAATCCTGTCTGGGTCTCAGATTTTTGTCAGCGCATAAACGTATCTAATAATAGAAATTTGTGTAAAATGTCATTGTAAACTAGAACAATGGTGTCATTATACAAAATATAGGGGGTGATAGGGGGTGGCAGAATTAATTTTTGAAAATCAAAGGGGGCAATCTCGTCTATTTTTTTCAAAAAAATTGCAATAAAATATATTCTTCAACGAAAATGCCAAAAAAAGGTATTTCTCAAATTGTTCAGGGGGGGGGGGTACAAATCAACAGAGGAGAAGGAAAATTATCCCTTTGGCCATACCTTCCTCTTTTAACTGACGTTCTGATCTGAAGCTAATTTTTGGTAGAAATAAAGTAAATAAATTTATTTTCCATAAATAAAAAAATATATACTTATTATAAGAAAAATGCAAGGAGTCAGAAATGCAGTTAGTATCAATAAAAATGACCCTCCCCCTTCCCTCTAATTTTCAATGAAGTAATGTGTTCTCAACAAAAAAAGGGTTAAAAAGTCATAAAGTCTTAGCTTACTTACTTGACTTAAGTCCAATCTATTTTCAAAGGTCGTTTTGGGGCCTCTCTGTTGACTAATTTATGCATGCAACTTTTATATGAACTTCTATCTTCTGTCATGTAGAGAAGGTGTATTATGATGAGCAACAAGAAATTATCTTTCCCGGTCTTTGGGGGGGGGGGGCACCTTCTAGGGAGAGAACGGTGTACATGACCTTACAATTCTATCTACGGGTGATGAGTGTTTTCCACATGTTTGGTGTTTCCTAGCCATCTAAATCGTTGTAGTTCTATTTTGTCGAGGATGGAATTCTTGACCTTGAGACTTCGCAGAAGCTAGGTACTGGAAATTCTGTCATGTTCAGTGAAACAGCAGTGCGTCGTGGTATTTTTTTTTCAAGGGCAGCGAGCTGCAACTGATCACCTGTTAGAAGAGTCGACGTTTCACAGACAAATGGCAATAGGGATGATGAACGTTTCGAATAGCCTCAATTTGAACGTTATTGATAAGATCGCAAGTGCCAGGTGTCTTTTGATGTCTTTGGAGTGAGGTCAAACGCTTCTTCAAAGTCTATAACGAGATGACAGTAGAATGTATATATGGAATTTGCACAGACATATATGAATTACCATGCTATTTGCGTGAAGCTATAGGAAAACATTTCCAGAGCATGTACTTATGGATTTGCTTGGTTTATGTTCCTACCTATGCTGTTCTAAGGGTTTATGTTCCTTCCTGTGCTATTCTAAGGGTTTATGTTCCTTCCTATGCTATTCTAAGGGTTTATTGTCCTTCCCTTGCTTTTCTATATTTCCTTGTACTTTCCAAATATAGACGATGTGACTACGTTCCCTCCAATGCTATTCGGGGACACTATGTTCCTTCCAATTCTATTTGGGTACATTATTTTCCTTCCTATATTATTCCATGGGACCTCTACACGTGATTAAACACGTTTTGAAACTACATGCTATTTGCTTGCCTTATGTTCCCTTAAAGGTTTGACGACTACAAGAATATACAGTGTAAAGGTTTGACGACTACAAGAATATACAGTACAGTTTCACGAGCACATTTTAAGAAGCGACTGTTTTTTCTGATTTTTTGGACAATTGCCTTAACTCGAGAGCAGTTTGTTATTAAAAAATTGGATGCTACGATCAGAATTGTTTGATTGACATTTGCAAAAAGGGATAAGGGATTCGCAAATTGGGCTGTACGAACGATCTTACTTGAATAATAGGAAAAAAAACAGAGCTAGATAACTTTTGCAAATTTGATCGTATGAAGATGGAGAAAAAAAAGGGTTAAAGTGATTAGCAGTTAAGGTAACCCTGAGGAGCATGTTAATTCATACCTTATTTATTATAAATTTGGAACAATATCAATCTATGGAAATGGTTAACGATGATAAAATGGTCTTATGACTTGACCTAGATTTACTTCTTCGATGTGTCCCGTATAATACACAAGTGGCGTTTGAACAGTGTTGTCAATTTAAAATAGAGTCTAACGTTATAGTATAATAAAAAGTTGATACTAAGAGAGATGTAGATGGCAAGAAAAGAAATTAATAATGGATAGCTTTACTTCTTCGATGTGTTCTGTATAATACACAAGTGGCGTTTGAACAGTGTTGTCAGTTTAAAATAGTCTAACGTTATAGTATACTAAAAAGTTGACACTAAGAGAGATGTAGATGGTAAGAAAAGAATTTTAATAATGAAATTCAGAACAAACCTTAAAAATTCTTGCAAATCAAGTAGTAAGGTGTATGTGAGTACGAACCATCAAGGACCATAAGCACCAACGACCCTAACCAGCAGAGACATCAACCCCCCAAAGGTCCCCTATCTCCGAACTCGAAGGGCGCCCCTCCCTCCAACTTTTTGGCCCCCCCCCCTTCATTTTTTTTTCACATGATATATTTTTTTCAACTTTTTTTTTACATGTCTTCGAATGAGATGAAACATACTTAAATTCATTAGAGTTTTGTCGTGGTTTACCTTGTCACAGTTACATTCCCTTGATTTTTCAAAGTTCATTTTGGATTTCTTTCATTGAAATGCAAGAGTTGGAATATTTCAGTAGTGTTTTGTTGTGGTTTACCTTGTCACATTTACATTCTCTTGATTTTTCAAAATTCATTTTGAATTTCTTTCATTGAAATGCAAGAGTTGGATTATTTCAGTAGTGTTTTGTCGTGGTTTATCTTGTCACAGTTACATTCTCTTAATTTATCAAAGTTTATTTTGAATTTCTTTCGTTGAAATGCAAGAGTTGGATTATTTCAGTAGTGTCTTGTTGCGCTTTACCTTGTCAAAGTTACATTCTCTTGATTTTTCTAAGTTCATTATGGATTTCTTTCGTTGAAATGCAAGAGTTGAAATATTTCAATAGTGTTTTGTTGTGCTTTACCTTGTCACAGTTACATTCTCTTGATTTTTCAAAGTTCATTTTGAACTTCTTTCGTGAATTGCAAGAGTTGGAATATTTCAGTAGTGTTTTTTCGTGGTTTATCATGTCACAGTTACATTCTCTTGATTTTCCAAAGTTTATTTTGAATTTCTTTCATGAAATGCAAGAGTTGGAATATTTCAGTAGTGTTTTGTCGTGGTTTACCTTATCCCAGTTACATTCTTTTGATTTTACAAAGTTCATTTTGGATTTCTTTCCTTGAAATGCAAGAGTTGGAATATTTCAGTAGTGTTTTGTCGTGGATTACCTTGTCACAGTTACATTCTCTTGATTTTTCAAAGTTCATTTTGGATTTTTACATTCTCTTGATTTTTCAAAGTTCGATTTGAATTTCTTTCATTGAAATGCAAGAGTTGGAATATTTCAGTAGTGTTTTGTCGTGGTTTACCGTGTCACAGTTACATTCTCTTAATTTTTCAAAGTTCATTTTGAATTTCTTTCGTTGAAATGCAAGAGTTGGAATATTTCAGTAGTGTCTTGTTGTGCTTTACCTTGTCACAGTTACATTCTCTTAATTTTTCAAAGTTAATTTTGTATTTTTTTCATTGAAATGCAAGAGTTGGTATATTTCAGTAGTGTTTTGTTGTGCTTTACCTCTTCACACTTACATTCTCTTGATTTTTTCAAAGTTTATTTTGGATTTCTTTCGTGAAATGCAAGAGTTGGAATATTTCAGTAGTGTTTTGTCGTGGTTTACCTTGTCACAGTTAAATTCTCGTGATTTATAAAAGTTCATTTTGGATTTCTTTCCTTGAAATGCAAGAGTTGGAATATTTCAGTAGTGTTTTGTCGTGGTTTACCTTGTCACAGTTATATTCTGTTGATTTTTCAAAGTTCATTTTGGATTTCTTTCCTTGAAATGCAAGAGTTGGAAGATTTCAGTAGTGTTTATTTATGGTTTACCTTGTCACAGTTACATTCTCTTGATTTTTCAAAGTTCATTTTGGATTTCTTTCTATGAAATGCAAGAGTTGGAATATTTCAGTAGTGTTGGTTTACCTTGTCACAGTTACATTCTCTTGATTTTTCAAAGTTCATTTTGGATTTTTACATTCTCTTGATTTTTCAAAGTTCATATTGAATTTCTTTCATTGAAATGCAAGAGTTGGATTATTTCAGTAGTATTTTGTCGTGGTTTACCTTGTCACAGTTACATTCTCTTAATTTTTCAAAGTTCATTTTGAATTTCTTTTGTTGAAATGCAAGAGTTGGAATATTTCAGTAGTGTCTTGTTGTGCTTTACCTTGTCACAGTTATATTCTCTTGATTTTTCAAAGTTCATTTTTGACTTCTTTCGTTGAAATGCAAGAGTTGGAATATTTTAGTAGTGTTTTTTTGTGCTTTACCTTGTCACAGTTACATTCTCTTGATTTTTCAAAGTCCATTTTGAATTTCTTTCGTGAAATGCAAGAGTTGGAATATTTCAGTAGTGTTTCGTCGTGGTTTACCTTGTCACAGTTACATTCTCTTGATTTTTCAAAGTTCATTTTGGATTTCTTTCCTTGAAATGCAAGAGTTGGAATATTTCAGAAGTGTTTTGTTATGGTTTACCTTGTCACAGTTACATTCTCATAATTTTTCAAAGTTCATTTTGAATTTTTTTTGTTGAAATGCAAGAGTTGGAATATATCAGTAGTGTTTTGTCATGGTTTACCTTGTCACAGTTACATTCTCTTGATTTTTCAAAGTTCATTTTGAATTTCTTACATTGAAATGCAAGAGTTGGATTATTTCAGGAGAGTTTTGTCATGGTTTACCTTATAATAGCTATATTCTCTTAATTTTTCAAAGTTCATTTTGAATTTCATTCATTGAAATGCAAGAGTTGGATTATTTCAGTAGTGTTTTGTTGTGGTTTACCTTGTCACAGTTACTTTCTCTTGATTTTTCAAAGTTCATTTTGGATTTCTTTCGATTAAATGCAAGAGTTGGAATATTTCAATAGTGTTTTGTTGTGGTTTACCTAGTCACAGTTACATTCTCTTAATTTTTCAAAGTTGATTTTGTATTTCTTTCATTGAAATGCAAGAGTTGGATTATTTCAGTAGTGTTTTGTCGTGGTTTACCTTGTCACAGTTACATTCTCTTGATTTTTCAGAGTTCATTTTAGATTTCTTTCGTTGAAATGCAAGAGCTGGAACATTTCAGTAGTTTTTTGTCATGGTTTACCTTGTCACAGTTAAATTCTCTTAATTTTTCTAAGTTAATTTTGAATTTCTTTCGTTGAAATGCAAGAGTTGGAATATTTCAGTAGTGTTTTGTTGCGCTTTACCTTGTCACAGTTACATTCTCTTGATTTTTCAAAGTTCATTTTGAATTTCTTTCGTTGAAATGCAAGAGTTGGAATATTTCAGTAGTGTTTTGTTGCGCTTTACCTTGTCACAGTTACATTCTCTTGATTTTCAAAGTTCATTTAGATTTTCTTTCATTCAAATGCAAGAGTTGGAATATTTCAGTAGTGTCTTGTCGTGGTTTACCTTGTCACAGTTACATTCTCTTGATTTTTCAAAGTTCATTTTGGATTTCTTTCGTTGAAGTGCAAGAGTTGGAATATTTCAGTAGTTTTTCGTTGTCGTTTACCATGTCACTCTTACATCCTCTTGATTTTTGAAAGTTCATTTTAGATTTCTTTCTTTGATATGTAGGAGTCGGAATATTTCTGTAGTGTTTTGTCACGGTTTACCTTGCCACAGTTATATTCTCTTGATTTTTCACAGTTAATTTTGCATTTCTTTCATTGAAATGCAAGAGTTGGAATATTTCAGTAGTGTTTTGTCGTGGTTTACCTTGTCACAGTTACATTCTCTTGATTTTTCAAAGTTCATTTTGAATTTCTTTCATTGAAATGCAAGAGTTGGAATATTTCAGTGGTGTTTTGTCGTGGTTTAGCTTGTCACAGTTACACTCTCTTGATTTTTCAAAGTTCATTATTGAATTTCTTTCATTGATATGCAAGAGTTGGAACATTTCAGTAGTGTTTTGTCATGGTTTACCTTGTCAAAGTCACATTCTCTTGATTTTTCAAAGTTCGTTTTGGATTTCTATCGTTGAAATGCAAACGTTGGAATATTTCACTAGTGTTTTGTATCTGGGTTGGTTTTTTACATATCCAAGAATTTGTCTTTGTTGGTTTGAATGTCTAAAGTGCATGTCTTTATCTGTTTCTATGTCTGAATCTATTTTTTTATATGTCTGGGTTGGTGTTTGGTTAGGTTAGGTTAGCTAAGTTAGCTAACCTAACCTAACTTAAACATGGAGAAATGTTTACTAGCTAACCTAACCTAACTTAGCTAACCTAACTTAGCTAACCTAACCTAACCAAACACCAACCCCGACCTGTAAACAAATAGATTCAGACATAGAAACAGATAAAGACATGCACTTTAGACCTTCAAACCAACAAAGACAAATTCTTGGATTTGCAAAAAACCAACCCAGATACAAAACATTAGTGAAATATTCTAACTCTTGCATTTCAATGAAAGAAATCCAAAATGAACTTCGAAATATCAAGAGAATGTAACTGTGGCAAGGTAAACAATGACAAAACAGTACTGAAATATTCCAACTCTTGCATTTCAATGAAAAAAATCCAAAACACACTACTGAAATATTCCAACTCTTGCATTTCAATGAAAGAAATCCAAAATCAACTTTGAAAAATCAAGAGAATTTAACAGTGACAAGTTAAACCACAACAAAATAGTATTGAAATATTACAGCCCTTTCATTTCAACGAAAAAGACTCAAAATTAACATTGAAAAATCAAGAGAATGTAACTGTGACAAGGTAAACCACGACAAAACACTACTGAAATATTCAAAATATTGCATTTCAACGAAAGAAATCATAAATGAACTTTGAAAAATCAAGAGGATTTTACTGTGACAAGGTAAACCACGACAAAATACTACTGAAATATTCCAACTCTTGCATTTCAAGAAAGAAATTCAAAATGAACTTTGAAAAATCAAGAGAATGTAACTGTGACATAGTGAACCATGACAAAACACTACTGAAATATTCCAACTCTTGCATTTCAACGAAAGAAATCCAAAATGAACTTTGAAAAAGCAAGAGAATATAACTGTGACAAGATAAACCATAACAAAACACTACTGAAATATTCCAACTCTTGCATTTCAATAAAAAAAAAAAAAAACTTTGAAAAACCACGACAAAACACTACTGAAATATTCTAACTCTTTAATTTCAACTAAAGAAAAACAAAATGAACTTTTAAAAAAAAAGAGAATTTAAATGTGAAAATGTAAACCACTACAAAACAATACTGAAATATTCCAACTCTTGCATTGAAAAGCAAGAAATCGAGACTGAACTTTGAAAAATCAAGAGAATGTAACTGTGACAAGGTAAACTACCACAAAACACTACTGATATATTCCAAATCTTGCATTTCACGAAAGAAATTCAAAATGAACTTTGAAAAATCAATAGAATGTAACCGTGACATGGTAAGCCATGATAAAACACTACTGAAATATTCCAACTCTTGCATTTCACGAAAGAAATCCAAAATTAACTTTGAAAAATCAAGAGAATGTAACTGTGACAAGGTAAAGCACAACAAAACACTACTGAAATACACCAACTCTTGCATTTCAACGAAAGAAATCCAATATGAACTTTGAAAAATCAAGAGAATGTAACTGTGACAAGGTAAAGCACAACAAAACACATTTCAACGAAAGAAATCCACAATGAACTTTGAAAAATCAAGAGAGTGTAACTGTGAAACGGTAAACCACGACAAAACACTACTGAAATATTCCAACTCTTGCATTTCAAATAAAAAAATTCAAAATGAACTTTGAAAAATCAAGAGAATGTCACTGTGACAAGGTAAACCACGACAAAACACTACTGAAATATTCCAACTCTTACATTTCACGAAAAAAAATCAAAATGAACTTTGAAAAATCAAGAAAATGCAACTGTGACAAGGTAAACCACGACAAAACACTACTGAAATATTCCAACTCTTGCATTTCATCAAGAGAATGTTTCATCAAGTTTCATCTTGAAAAATCAAGAGAATGTAAAAATCCAAAATGAACTTTGAAAAATCAAGAGAATGTAACTGTGACAAGGTAAACCACGACAAAACACTACTGAAATATTCCAACTCTTGCATTTCATGGAAAGAAATCCAAAATGAACTTTGAAAAATCAAGAGAATGTAACTGTGACAATGTAAACCACAACAAAAAACTACTGAACTATTCCAACTCTTGCATTTCAATGTAAAAAATTCAAAATGAAGTTTAAAAAATCAAGAGAATGTAACTGTGACAAGACCATGACAAAACACTACTGAAATATTCCAATTCTTGCATTTCAACGAAAGAAATCCAAATTGAACTTTGAAAAATCAAGAGAATGTAACTGTGACAAGGTAAAACATAACAAAAACACTACTGAAATATTACAACTATTTAATTTCAACGAAAGAAATCCCAAAATAAACTATTAAAAATTAAGTAAATGTAAATGTGACATGGAAAACCAAGACAAAACACTACTGAAATATTCCAACTCTTGCATTTCAACGAATGAAATCCAAAATGAACTTATAAAAATCAAGAGAATGTGACTCTGACAAAGTAAACAACTATATAACACTACGGAAATATTCCAACTCTTGTATTTCAATGAAAGAAATCCAAAATGAACTTTGAAAATTCAAGAGAATGTAACTGTGACAAGGTAAACCGCGACAAAACACTACAGAAATATTCCAACTCTTGCATTTCAAGAAAGAAATTCAAAATGAACTTTAAAAAATCAAGAGCATGTAACAGTGACATGGTAAACCACGACAAAACACTACTGAAATATTCCAACTCTTTCATTTTACGAAAGAAATTCAAAATGAACTTTGAAAAATCAATATAATGTAACTGTGACAAGGTAAAGCACAACAAAACAATACTTAAATATTCCAACTCTTGAATTTCATGGAAAGAAATTCAAAATGAACTTTGAAAAATCAAGAGAATGTAACTTTGACAATGTAAAACACGACAAAACACTACTGAAATAATCCAACTCTTGCATTTCAACGAAAGAAATCCAAAATGAACCATGAAAAATCAAGATAATGTAACTGTGACAAGGTAAAGCACAACAAGACACAACTGAAATATTCCAACTCTTGCATTTCAACGAAAAAAATTCAAAATGAACTTTGAAAAATTAAGAGAATGTAACTGTGACGAGGTAAACTACGACAAAACGCTACTGAAATAATCCAGCTCTTGCATTTCAATGAAAGAAATTCAAAATGAACTTTGAAAAATCAAGGGAATGTAAAAATCCAAAATGAACTTTGACAAATCAAGAGAATGTAACTGTGACAAGGTAAACCACGACAAAACACTACTGAAATATTCCAACTCTTGCATTTCATGGAAAGAAATCCAAAATATAGTTTGAAAAATCAAGAAAATGTAACTGTGACAAGGTAAACCATAACAAAACACTACTAAAATATTCCAACTCTTGCATTTCAATGAAAGAAATCCAAAAATGAACTTTGAAAAATCATAAATAATTTCTGAGACCACACTGGCTAATCATGATAAACAAAAAATCGCGAAGAAAGGAAACGAGGACAATTAACAGCCAGTGAAAAAATTGAAAAATTATGCAAATATTTCGGTCAAGACCTCCGCTTGACCGTCCTCAGTGCAGAATAAAACTGATAAAAATATAAAAACCAAACCTTAAAATAAAAACACCAAACTAAAATTGGACGACCCTTTCTTTGTAACGGTGAAAGGGTTCCCTTTCACCGTTACTAGGAAAGGGTCGTCCAATTTTAGTCTGGTGTTTTTTTTAAGGTTTGGTTTTTATATTTTTATCAGTTTTATTCTGCACTGAGGACGGTCAAGCGGAGGTCTTGACCGAAATATTTGCATAATTTTTCAATTTTTTCACTGGCTGTTAATTGTCCTCGTTTCTTTTTTTCGGGATTTTTTGTTTATTTGAAAAATCAAGAGAATGTAACTGTGACAAGGTAAACCACGACAAAACACTACTGAAATATTCCAACTCTTGCATTACAAGGAAAGAAATCCAAAATGAACTTTGAAAAATCAAGAGAATGTAACTGTGACAAGGTAAACCACGACAAAACACTACTGAAATATTCCAACTCTTGCATTTCAAGGAAAGAAATCCAAAATGAACTTTGAAAAATCAAGAGAATGTAACTGTGACAAGGTAAACCACGATAAAACACTACTGAAATAATCCAACTCCTGCATTTCAATGAAAGAAATTCAAAATGAACTTTGAAAAATTAAGAGAATGTCACTGTGACAAGGTAAACCACGACAAAACACTACTGAAATATTCCAGCTCTTGCTTTTCATGGAAAGAAATCCAAAATGAACTTTGAAAAATCAAGAGAATGTAACTGTGAAAAGGTAAACCACAACAAAACACTACTGAAATATTCAAACTCTTGCATTTCAATGAAAGAAATCCAAAAATGAACTTTGAAAAATCCAGAGAGTGTAACTGTGACAAGGTAAACCACAACAAAACACTGCTGAAATATTCCAACTCTTGCATTTCAAGGAAAGAAATTCAAAATGAACTTTGAAAAATCTAGAGAGTGTAACTGGGACAATTTAAACCAATATAAAACACTACTGAAATATTCCAACTCTTGTATTTCACGAATGTAACCCGAAAGTATCTTTGAAAAATAAGTTGGATGCAACTGTGAGAATGTGAAGCACAACAAAACCTAACTTAAGTATTCCAAACCTTGCTTTTTAACGACAGAAATCCTAAATAAACTTTGAAAAATCAAGAGACTTTCACAGTGACATGGTAAAGCACACCAAGACACTACTGAAATATTCTGACTCTTGCATTTCAACGAAAGAAATTCAAAATGAACTTTTAAAAATTAAGAGAATGTAACTGTGACAAGGTAAACCACGACAAAACACTACTGAAATAATCCAACTCTTTCATTTCAATGAAAGAAATTCAAAATGAACTTTTAAAAATCAAGAGAATGTAAAAATCCAAAAATGAATTTTGAAAAATCAAGAGAATGTAACTGTGACAAGGTAAACCACGACAAAACACTACTGCAATATTCCAACTCTTGCATTTCAATGAAAGAAATCAAAAAATGAACTTTGAAAAATCATAAATAATTTCTGAGACCACACTGGCTAATCATGATAAACAAAAAATCGCGAAGAAAGGAAACGAGGACAATTAACAGCCAGTGAAAAAATTGAAAAATTATGCAAATATTTCGGTCAAGACCTCCGCTTGACCGTCCTCAGTGCAGAATAAAACTGATAAAAATATAAAAACCAAACCTTAAAATAAAAACACCAAACTAAAATTGGACGACCCTTTCCTAGTAACGGTGAAAGGGTAACTTACCCTTTCACCGTTACTAGGAAAGGGTCTTCCAATTTTAGTTTGGTGTTTTTATTTTAAGGTTTGGTTTTTATATTTTTATCAGTTTTATTCTGCACTGAGGACGGTCAAGCGGAGGTCCTGACCGAAATATTTGCATAATTTTTCAATTTTTTCACTGGCTGTTAATTGTCCTCGTTTCTTTTTTTCGCGATTTTTTGTTTATTAGAAAAATCAAGAGAATATAACTTCGTCAATATAAAGAACAATCAACCACAACTTAAATAATCCAAATCTTTCATTTAAAGGACAGACATACAAAATGAACTTAGAAAAAACATGTGAATGAAAAAGAGAAAAGTTAACCATCGATAATAAACAACTGAAGTATACAAAAAAATGCATTTCAATGAATGAAATACAAAATGAACTTTGAAAAATCAAGAGAATGTAACTGTGACAAGGTAAACCACGAAAAAACACTACTGAAATATTCCAACTCTTGCATTTCACGAAAGAAATTCAAAATGAACTTTGAAAAAATCAAGAGAATGTAAGTGTGAAAAGGTAAAGCACAACAAAACACTACTGAAATATACCAACTCTTGCATTTCAACGAAAGAAATCCAAAATGAACTTTGAAAAATCAAGAGAAAGTAACTAAGATAAGGTAAACCACGACAAGAAACAACTGAAATATTCCAAATCTTGCATTTCAACGAAAGAAATTCAAAATGAACTTTGAAAAATAAAGAGAATGTAACTGTGACAAGGTAAACCACGACAAAATACTACTGAAATAATCCAACTCTTGCATTTCAATGAAAGAAATTCAAAATAAACTTTGAAAAATCAAGTAAATGTAAAAATCCAAAATGAACTTTGAAAAGTCAAGAGAATGTAACTGTGACAAGGTAAACCACGACAAAACACTACTGAAATATTCCAAATCTTGCATTTCATAGAAAGAAATCCAAAATGAACTTTGAAAAATGAAAAAAATGTAACTGTGTCAAGGTAAACCATGACAAAACACTACTGAAATATTCCAACTCTTGCATTTCAATGAAAGAAATCCAAAAATGAACTTTGAGAAATCAAGAAAATGTAACTGTGACAAGGTAAACCACGATAAAACACTACTGAAATATTCCAACTCTTGCATTTCAAGAAAGAAGTCAAAAATGAACTTTGACAAATCAAGAGAATATAACTGTGACAAGGAAAAGCAAAACAAAACACTACTGGAATATTCCAACTCTTGCATTTCAACGAAAGAAATTCAAAATAAACTTTGAAAAACTAAGAGAATGTAACTGTGACAAGGTAAACCACGACAAAACACTACTAAAATAATCCAACTCTTGCATTTCAATGAAAGAAATACAAAATGAACTTTGAAAAATCAAGGGAATGTAACTGTGACAAGGTAAACCACGATAAAACACTACTGAAATATTCCAACTCTTGCATTTCAACGAAAGAAATTCAAGATGAACTTTGAAAAATCAAGAGAATATAACTGTGACAAGGTAAAGCACAACAAAATACTACTGAAATATTCCAACTCTTGCATTTCAACGAAAGAAATCCAAAGTGAACTTTGAAAAATCAAGAGAATGTAACTGTGAAAAGGTAAACCATGACAAAACACTAATGAAATATTCCAACTCTTGCATTTCAACGAAAGAAATCCAAAATGAACTTTGAAAAATCAAGAGAATGTAACCGTGACAAAATAAACCACAATAAAACACTACTGAAATAATCCAACTCTTGCATTTCAAGGAAAGAAATTCAAAATGAACTTTGAAAAATCATGAGAATGTAACTGTGACAAGATAAACCACGATAAAACACAACTGAAATAATCCAACTCTTGCATTTCAATGAAAGAAATTCAAAATGAACTTTGAAAAATTAAGAGAACGTCACTGTGACAAGGTAAACCACGACAAAACACTACTGAAATATTCAAGCTCTTGCTTTTCATGGAAAGAAATCCAAAATGAACTTTGAAAAATCAAGAGAATGTAACTGTGACAAGGTCAACCATAACAAAACACTACTGAAATATTCTAACTCTTGCATTTCAATGAAAGAAATCCAAAAATGAACTTTGAAAAATCAAGAGAATTTAACTGTGACAAGGTAAACTACGACAAAACACTACTGAAATATTCCAACTCTTGCATTTCAAGGAAAGAAATCCAAAATGAACTTTAAAAAATCAAGATAATGTAACTCGGACAATTAAAACCACTAAAAAACACTACTGAAATATTCCAACTCTTGCATTTCACGAAAATAACTCGAAATTATCCTTGAAAAATCAGGACGATGCAAATCTGACAATGTGAAGCACAACGAAAAACAACTGAAGTATTCCAACCTTTGAATTTCAAAGAAAGAAATCCAAAATGAACTTTGAAAAATCAAAAGAATGTAACTGTGACAAGGTAAAGCACAACAAGACACTACTGAAATATTCTGACTCTTGCATTTCAACGAAAGAAATTCAAAATGAAATTTTAAAAATTAAGAGAATGTAACTGTGACAAGGTAAACCACGACAAAACACTACTGAAATAATCCAACTCTGGCATTACAATGAAATAAATTCAAAATGAACTTTGAAAAATCAAGAGAATGTAAAAATCCAAAAATGAATTTTGAAAAATCAAGAGAATGTAACTCTGACAAGGTAAACCACGACAAAACACTACTGCAATATTCCAACTCTTGCATTTCAAGGAATTAAATCCAAAATGAACTTTGAAAAATCAAGGGAATGTAACTGTGACAAGGTAAACCACGACAAAACACTACTGAAATATTCCAACTCTTGCATTTCAATGAAAGAAATCCAAAACGAACTTTGAAAAATCAAGAGAATGTAACTGTGAGATGGTAAACCACGATAAAACACTACTGAAATATTCCAACTCTTGCATTTCAACGAAAGAAATTCAAAATGAACTTTGAAAAATCAAGAGCATGTAACAGTGACATGGTAAACCATGCCCAAATACTACTGAAATATTCCAACTCTTGCATTTCAAGAAAGAAATTCAAAATGAACTTTCAAAAATCAAGAGAATGTAACTATGACAATGTAAACTAAGACAAGACACTACTTAAATATATCAAATCTTGCAGTTTAACGAAAGAAATTCAAAATGAACTTTGAAAAATCAAGAGAATGTAACAATGGCAGGGTAAAGCACAACAAGAAGCTACTGAAATATTCCAAATCTTTCATTTCAAAGAAAAAAATTCAAAATGAACTTTGAAAAATCATGAGAATTTAACTGTGACAAGGTAAACCACGACAAAACACTACTAAAATAATCCAACTCTTGCATTTCAATGACAGAAATACAAAATGAACTTTGAAAAATCAAGAGAATGTAACTGTGACAAGGTAAACCACGACAAAATATTCCAACTCTTGAATTTCACGAAAAAAATTCGAAATTAACTTTGAAAAATCAGGAGAATATAACTCTGACAATGTAAAGCACAACATAACACTACTGAAATATTCCAACTCTTGCATTTCAACAAAAGAAATCCAAAATGAACTTTGAAAAATTAAGAGAATGTAACTGTGAAAAGGTAAACCATGACAAAACACTAATGAAATATTCCAACTCTTGCATTTCAACGAAAGAAATCCAAAATGAACTTTGAAAAATCAAGAGAATGTAAGTGTGACAAAATATACCACAACAAAACACTACTGAAATAATCCAACTCTTGCATTTCAAGGAAAGAAATTCAAAATGAACTTTGAAAAATCATGAGAATGTAACTGTGACAAGATAAACCACGATAAAACACAACTGAAATAATCCAACTCTTGCATTTCAATGAAAGAAATTCAAAATGAACTTTGAAAAATTAAGAGAACGTCACTGTGACAAGGTAAACCACGACAAAACACTACTGAAATATTCCATCTCTTGCTTTTCATGGAAAGAAATCCAAAATTAACTTTGAAAAATCAAGAGAATGTAACTGTGACAAGGTAAACCATAACAAAACACTACTGAAATATTCTAACTCTTGCATTTCAATGAAAGAAATCCAAAAATGAACTTTGAAAAATCAAGAGAATGTAACTGTGACACGGCAAACCACGACAAAACACTACTGAAATATTACAACTCTTGCATTTCAAGGAAAGAAATACAAAATGAACTTTGAAAAATCTATAGAATGTAACTGTGACATGGTAAACCACGACAAAACATTACTGAAATATTCTAACTCGTTCATTTCAACTAAATAAATTCAAACTTAACTTTTAAAAATCAAGATAATGTAACTGTTACAATGTAAACCACGACATAAAAATACTGAAATATTCCAACTCTTGCATTTAAACGAAAGCAATCAAAATGAACTTTTAAAAATCAAAAGAATGTAACTGTGACAAGGTAAAGCACAACAAGACACTACTGAAATATTCTGACTCTTGCATTTCAACAAAAGAAATTCAAAATGAACTTTTAGAAATTAAGAGAATGTAACTGTGACAAGGTAAACCACGACAAAACACTACTGAAATAATCCAACTCTTGCATTTCAATGAAAGAAATTCAAAATGAACTTTTAAAAATCAAGAGAATGTAAAAATCCAAAAATGAATTTTGAAAAATCAAGAGAATGTAACTGTGTCAAGGTAAACCACGACAAAACACTACTGAAATATTCCAACTCTTGCATTTCAAGGAATGAAATCCAAAATGAACTTTGAAAAATCAAGGGAATGTAACTGTGACAAGGTAAACCACGACAAAACACTACTGAAATATTCCAACTCTTTAATTTCAAGGAAAGAAATCCAAAATTAACTTTGAAAAATCAAGAGAATGTAACTGTGACAAGTTAAACCATGACAAAACACTACTGAAATATTCCAACTCTTGCATTTCACGAAAGACATTCAAAATCATCTTTGAAAAATCAGGAGCATGTAACAGTGACATGGTAAACCATGCCCAAATACTACTGAAATATTCCAACTCTTGCATTTCAAGAAAGAAATTCAAAATGAACTTTCAAAAATCAAGTGAATGTAATTGTTAAAATGTAAAGCACAACAAAAACCATAATTAATTAGTTGAAGTATCCCTTCTCAGCGAAAGACAAACAAATCGGGCTCTTGAAAAATCCTTAAACTGTAGCAGTGACAATGTAATGCACAACGAGACACAAAATAAACGTTAAGTTTCTTGAATATAATCAAAAGAAATTCCAAAGGACCCTCGTAAAACTAAAAAAATTTAACTTTGACAAGGTAAACCATGACAGAAAACTACTGAATTAATCCAACTCTTGCATTTCAAGGAAAGAAATTTAAAATAAACTTTGAAAAATCAAGAAAATGTAAAAATCCAAAATGAACTTTGAAAAATCAAGAGAATGTAACTGTGACAAGGTAAACCACGATAAAACACTGCTGAAATATTCCAACTCTTGCATTTCACGAAAAAAATCCAAAATGAACTTTGAAAAATCAAGAGAATGTAACTGTGACAAGGTAAAGCACAACAAGACACTACTGAAAAATTCCAACTCTTGCATTTCAACGAAAGAAATTCGAAATGAACTTTGAAAAATTAAGAGAATGTAACTGTGACAAGGTAAACCACGACAAAACACTACTAAAATAATCCAATTCTTGAATTTCAAGTAAAGAAATCAAAAATTAACTTTGAAAAATCAAGAGAATGTAAAAATCAAAACTGAACTTTGAAAAATCCAGATAACGTAACTTTGACAAGGTAAACCACGAAAAAACACTTCTGAAATATTCTAACTCTTTTATTTCAAGGAAAGAAATCCAAAATGAACTTTAAAAATCAAGAGAATTAAACTGTGACAAGGTAAACCACGACAAAACACTACTGAAATGTCCAACTCTTGTATTTCAAGGAAAGAAATCCAAAATGAACTTTGAAAATTCAAGAGAATGTAACTGTGACAAGGTAAACCACGACAAAAAACTACTGAAATATTCCAACTCTTGCATTTCACGAAAGAAATTTAAAATGAACTTTGAAAAATCAAGAGAATGTAACAGTGACATGGTAAACCACGACAAAACACTACTGAAATATTCCAACTCGTGCAATTCACGAAAGAAAATCAAAATGAACTTTGAAAAATCCGTAGATTGTAACTGTGAAAATGTAAAGCACAACAAAACACTACTGAAATATTCCAACTCCTCCATTTCAACGAAAGAAATTCAAAATGAACTTTGAAAAATCAAGAGAATGTAACAGTGCCAAGGACAAGAACAAAAAGACACTACTGAAATAGTCCAACTCTTGCATTTCAACGAAAGAAATTCAAAATGAACTTTGAAAAATCATGAGAATGTAAAAATCCAAAATGAACTTTGAAAAATCAAGAGAATGTCACTGTGACAAGGTAAACCACGACAAAACACTACTGAAATACTCCAACTCTTGCCTTTCATTTAAAGAAATCCAAAATGAACTTTGAAAAATCAAGAAAATGTAACTGTGTCAAGGTAAACCATAACAAAACACTACTAAAATAGTCCAACTCTTTCATTTCAATTAAATAAATCAAAATTAAATTTGAAAAATCAAGAGAATGTAACTGTGACATGGTAAACTATGACAATACACTACTGAAATATTTCAACAGTTTGAATACAAGTAAAGAAATCCAAAACTAAATTCGGAAGATGGAGGGATTATAACTTGGACAGGGCAAAACACGATAACACACTATTGAAATATTACAACTCTTGCATTTCACGAAAGAAATACCCAATGAGATATGAAAAATACAGAGAATGTAACTGTGACAAGGTAAAGCACAACAAAACACTACTAAAATATTCCAACTCTTGCATTTCAACGAAAGAAATCCAAAATGAACTTTGAAAAATCAAGAGAATGTAACTGTGACAAGGTAAACCCCGACAAAACGCTACTGAAATATTCCAACTCTTGCATTTCAAGGAAAGAAATCCAAAATGAACTTTGAAAAATCAAGAGAATGTAATTGCGACAAGGTAAACCACGACAAAACACTACTGAAATATTCCAACTCTTACATTTCAACGACAGAAATACAAAATGAACGTTGAAAAATCAAAAGAATGTAACAGTGACATGGTAAACCACGACAAAACACTACTGAAATATTCCAACTCTTGCATTTCAAGAAAAAAATTCAAAATGAACTTTTAAAAATCAAGAGAATGTAAATGTGAAAATGTAAAGCACAACAAAAAACTACTGAAATATTCCAACTCTTGCATTACAACGAAAGAAACACAAAATGAACTTTGAAAAATCAAAGGAATGTAACTATGACAAGGAAAAGCACAACAAGACACTACTGAAATATTCCAACTCTTGCATTTCAATAAAAAAAATCCAAATTGAACTTTGAAAAATTAAGAGAATGTAACTATGACAAGGTAAACCACGACAAAATACTACTGAAATAATCTAACTCTTGCTTTTCAATGAAAGAAATTCAAAATAAACTCTGAAAAATCAAGAAAATGTAAAAATCCAAAATGAACTTTGAAAAATCAAGAGAATGTAACTGTGACAAGGTAAACCACGACAAAACACTACTGAAATATTCCAAATCTTGCATTTCATAGAAAGAAATTAAAAATGAACTTCGAAAAATCAAGAGAACTTAACTGTGACAAGGTAAACCATGACTAAACACAACTGAAATATTCCAACTCTTTCATTTCAACGAAATAAATACAAAAATGAACTTTAAAAAATCCAGAGAGTGTAACTATCACACGGTGAACCAGGGCAAAACATTACTGAAATATTGCAATTCTTACATTTCACGAAAGAAATCCAAAATGAACTTTGAAAATCAAGAGAATGTAACTGTGACAAGGTAAAGCACAACAAGACACTACTGAAATATTCCAACTCTTGCATTTCAACGAAAGAAATTCAAAATGAACTTTGAAAAATCATGAGAATGTAACTGTGAAAAGGTAAACCACGACAAAACACTACTAAAATAATCCAACTCTTGCATTTCAATGAAAAAAATTCAAAATGAACTTTTAAAAATCAAGAGAATGTAACTGTGACAAGGTAAACCACGATAAAACACTACTGAAATATTCCAACTCTTGCATTTCATGAAAGAAATTCAAAATGAACTTTGAAAAATCAAGAGAATGTAACTGTGACAAGGTAAACCACGATAAAACACTACTGAAATATTCCAACTCTTGCATTTCAAGGAAAGAAATCCAAAATGAACTTTGGAAAAATCAAGAGAATGTAACTGTGACAAGGTAAACCACGACAAAACACTACTGAAATATTCCAACTCTTGCTTTTCAACGAAAGAAATTCAAAATGAACTTTGAAAAATCAAGAGCATGTAACAATGACATGGTAAACCATGACAAAACACTACTGAAATATTCCAACTCTTGCATTTCAAGAACAAAATTCAAAATAAACTTTAAAAAATCAGGTGAATGTAATTGTGAAAATGCATAGCACAACAAAAACACTGAATAAACAGTCCAAGTTTTCTAATTAAGCGTTAGAAATACTAATCGGGCTCTGGAAAAATCATGTTACCGGAAAAGTGGAGCTGAAAATCACAACGAGAGCCAACAAAAATATTAAGATACCTTAACATCATCCCAAAAAATACAAAATGTATCACTTAAAACTAAGAGAATTTAACTTTGACAAGGTCAACCACGACAGAATACTACTGAAATAATCCAACTCTTGCATTTCAAGGAAAGAAATTCAAAATGAACTTTGAAAAATCAAGAAAATGTAAAAATCTAAAATGAACTTTAAAAAATCAACAGAATGTAACTGTGACAAGGTAAACCACGACAAAACACTAATGAAATATTCCAACTCTTGCATTTCAATTAAAGAAATCCAAAAATGAACTTTGAAAAATCAAGAGAATGTAACTGTGACATGGTAAACCACGACAAAACACTACTGAAATATTCCAACTCTTGCATTTCACGAAAGAAATCCAAAATGAACTTTGAAAAGTCAAGAGAATGTAACTGTGACAAGGTAAAGCACAACAAGACACTACTTAAAAATTCCAACTCTTGCATTTCAACGAAAGAAATTAAAAATGAACATTGAAAAATTAAGAGAATGTAACTGTGACAAGGTAAACCACGACAAAACACTACTAAACTAATCCAACTCTTGCATTTCAATGAAAGAAATTCAAAATGAACTTTGAAAAGTCAAGAGAATGTAAAAATCCAAAAGGAACTTTGAAAAATCAAGAGAATGTAACAGTGACAAGGTAAGCCACGACAAAACACTACTGAAATATTCCAACTCTTGCATTTCAAGGAAAGAAATCCAAAATGAACTTTGAAAAATCAAGAGAATGTAACTGTGACAAGGTAAACCACGACAAAACACTACTGAAATCTCCAACTCTTGTATTTCAAGGAAAGAAATCCAAAATGAACTTTGAAAATTCAAGAGAATGTAACTTTGACAAGGTAAACCACGACAAAACACTACTGAAATATTCCAACTCTTGCATTTCACGAAAGAAATTCAAAACGAACTTTGAAAAATCAAGAGCATGTAACAGTGACATGGTAAACCACGACAAAACACTACTGAAATATTCCAACTCTTGCATTTCACGAAAGAAATTCAAAATTAACTTTGAAAAATCAAGAGATTGTAACTGTGAAAAGGTAAATCACGACAAAAAACAACTTAAATATTAAACTTCGTGCATTATAACGATATAAATTCAAAATAAACTTTGAAAAATCAATAGAATGTAACTTTGAAAAGGTAAACCATGACAAAACACTACTGAAATAATCCAACGCTTGCATTTCAATGAAAGAAATCCAAAATGAACTTTGAAAAATCAAGAGAATGTAACTGTGAGAAGATAAACCACGATAAAACACTACTGAAATATTCCAACTCTTGCATTTCAAGGAAAAAAATCCAAAATGAACTTTGAAAAATCAAGAAAATGTAACTTTGACAAGGAAAAGCACAACAAGACACTACTGAAATATTCAAACTCTTGCATTTCATGAAAGAAATTCAAAATAAACTTTGAAAAATCAAGAGAATGTAACTGTGACGAGGTAAACCACGACAATACACTACTGAAATATTCCAACTCTTGCATTTCAAGGAAAAAAATCCAAAATTAACTTTGAAAAATCAAGAGAATGTAACTGTGACAAGGTAAACCACGACAAAACACTACTGAAATATTCCAACTCTTGCATTTCAACGAAAGAGATTCAAAATGAACTTTGAAAAATCAAGAGAATGTAACAATGACATGGTAAACCATGACAAAACACTACTGAAATATTCCAACTCTTGCATTTGAAGAACGAAATTCAAAATAAACTTAAAAAAATCAGGTGAATTTAATTATGAAAATATAAAGCACAACAAAAACCATGCCTAAATATTCGAACTCTTGCATCTAAGTGAAAGAAATCCTAAACGGACTTGTTAAAATTAAGAGAACTTATCTGTGACAAGGAAAAGCAAAACAAGACACTACTGAAATATTCCAAATCTTGCATTTCAAGGAAATAAATTCAAAATGAACTTTGAAAAATTAAGAGAATCTAACTGTGACAAGGTAAACCACTACAAAATACTACTGAAATAATCCAACTCTTGCATTTCAATGAAAGAACTTCAAAATGAACTTTGAAAAATCATGAGAATGTAAAAATCCAAAATGAACTTTGAAAAATCAAGAGAATATAACTGTGACAAGGTAAACCACGACAAAACACTACTGAAATATTCCAACTCTTGCATTTAAAGGAAAGAAATCAAAAATGAACTTTGAAAAATCAAGAGAATGTAACTGTGACAAGGTAAACCACGACAAAACACTACTGAAATCTCCAACTCTTGTATTTCAAGGAAAGAAATCCAAAATGAACTTTGAAAATTCAAGAGAATGTAACTGTGACAAGGTAAACCACGACAAAACACTACTTAAATATTCCAACTCTTGCATTTAACGAAAGAAATTCAAAACTAACTATGAAAAATCAAGAGAATGTAACTGTGACAAGGTAAACCACGAAAAAACACTACTGAAATATTCCAACTCTTGCATTTTACGAAAGAAATTCAAAATGAACTTTGAAAAATCAAGAGATTGTAACTGTGACAAGGTAAAGCACAACAAAACACTACTGAAATATTCCAACTCTTTCATTTCAACGATAGAAATTCAAAATGAACTTTGAAAAATAAACAGAATGTAACTGTGACAAGGTAAACCACGACAAAACACTACTGAAATAATCCAACTCTTGCATTTCAATGAAAGAAATTCAAAATGAACTTTGAAAAATCAAGAGAATGTAACTGTGACATGGTAAACCACGACAAAACACTACTGAAATATTCCAACTCTTGCATTTCATGAAAGAAATTCAAAATGAACTTTGAAAAATCAAGAGAATGTAACTGTGACGAGGTAAACCCCGACAAAACACTACTGAAATATTCCAACTCTTGCATTTCAAGGAAAGAAATCCAAAATGAACTTTGAAAAATCAAGAGAATGTAACTTTGACAAGGTAAACCACGACAAAACACTACTGAAATATTCCAACTCTTGCGTTTCAACGAAAGATATTCAAAATGAACTTTGAAAAATCAAGAGCATGTAACAATGACATGGTAAACCATGACAAAACACTACTGAAATATTCCAACTCTTGCATTTGAAGAACGAAATTCAAAATGAACTTAGAAAAATCAAGAGAATGTAACTGTGACAAGGTAAAGCACAACAAAACACTACTGAAATATTCCAACTCTTGCATTTCAACGAAAGAAATCCAAAATGGACTTTGAAAAATCAAGAGAATGTAACTGTGACAAGGTAAAGCACAACAACACACTACTGAAATATTCCAACTCTTGCATTTCAACGAAAGAAATTCAAAATGAACTTTGACAAATTAAGAGAATGTAACTGTGACAAGGTAAACCACGAAAAAACAGTATTGAAATATTCAAACTCTTGCATTTCAATGAAAGAAATCCAAAAATTAACTTTCAAAAATCAAGAGAATGTAACTGTGACACGGCAAACCACGAAAAGACACTACTGAAATATTCTAACTCTTGCATTTCACGAAAAAAATCCAAAATGAACTTTGAAAAATCAAGAGAATGTAACTGTGACAAGGTAAAGCACAACAAGACACTACTGAAAAATTCCAACTCTTGCATTTCAACGAAAGAAATTCAAAATGAACATTGAAAAATTAAGAGAATGTAACTGTGACAAGGTAAACCACGACAAAACACTACTAAAATAATCCAACTCTTGCATTTCAATGAAAGAAATTCAAAATGAACTTTGAAAAGTCAAGAGAATGTAAAAATCCAAAAGGAACTTTGAAAAATCAAGAGAATGTAACAGTGACAAGGTAAGCCACGACAAAACACTACTTAAATATTCCAACTCTTGCATTTCAATGAAAGAAATCCAAAATGAACTTTGAAAAATCAAGAGAATGTAACTGTGACAAGGTAAACCACGACAAAACACTACTGAAATCTCCAACTCTTGTATTTCAAGGAAAGAAATCCAAAATGAACTTTGAAAATTCAAGAGAATGTAACTTTGACAAGGTAAACCACGACAAAAAACTACTGAAATATTCCAACTCTTGCATTTAACGAAAGAAATTCAAAATGAACTTTGAAAAATCAAGAGAATGTAACAGTGACATGGTAAACCACCACAAAACACTACTGAAATATTCCAACTCTTGCATTTCACGAAAGAAAATCAAAATGAACTTTGAAAAATCAATAGATTGTAACTGTGACAAGGTAAAGCACAACAAAACACTACTGAAATAATCCAACTCTTGCATTTCAACGAAAGAAATCCTAAATGAACTTTGAAAAATCAAGAGAATGTAACTGTTACAAGGTAAAGCACAACAAAACACTACTGAAATATTCCAACTATTGCATTTCAAAAAAAGAAATACAAACTGAACTTTGAAAAATTAAGAGAAATTAACTGTGACAAGGTAAACCACGACAAAACACTACTGAAATAATCCAACTCTTGCATTTCAATGAAAGAAATTCAAAATGAACTTTGAAAAATCAAGAGAATTTAAAAATCCAAAATGAACTTTGAAAAATCAAGAGAATGTAACTGTGACAAGGTAAACCATGACAAAACACTACTGAAATATTCCAACTCTTGCCTTTCAAGGAAAGAAATCCAATATGAACTTTGAAAAATCAAGAAAATGTAACTGTGACAAGGTAAACCATAACAAAACACTACTAAAATATACCAACTCTTGCATTTAAATGAAAGAAAATCACAAAGGAAATTTGGAATATCAATAGACTGTTACTGTCACAAGCCAAACCACCAGAAAACACTACTTAAATATTACAACTATTGCATTTCAATGAAATAAATTCAAAATGAACTTTGAAAAATAAAGAGAATGTAACTGTGACACGGTAAACCACGACAAAACACTACTGAAATATTCCAACTCTTGCATTTCAAGGAAAGAAATCCAAAATGAACTTTGAAAAATCAAGGGAATGTAACTGTGACAAGGTAAACCACGACAAAACACTACTGAAATATTTCAACTCTTGCATTTCACGAAAGATATTCAAAATTAACTTTGAAAAATCAGGAGAATGTAACTGTGACAATGTAAAGCACAATAAAGCACTACTGAAGTATTCCAACTCTTGCATTTCAAGGAAAGAAATCCAAAATGAACTTTGAAAAATCAAGAGAATGTAACTTTGACAAGGTGAACCACGACAAAACACTACTGAAATATTCCAACTGTTGCATTTCAAGGAAAGAAATCCAAAATGAACTTTGAAAAATCAAGTGAATGTAACTGTGACAAGGTAAACCACGACAAAACACAACTGAAATATTCCAACTCTTGCATTTCAACGAAAGAAATACAAAATGAACTTTGAAAAATCAAGAGCATGTAACAGTGACATGGTAATCCATGACAAAACACTACTGAAATGTTCCAACTCTTGCATTTCAAGAAAAAAATTCAAAATGAACTTTGAAAAATCAAGAGAATGTCACTGTGACAATGTAAAGCACAAAAAAACACTACTGAAATATTCCAACTCTTGCATTTCAACGAAAAAAATCCAAAATGAACTTTGAAAAATCAAGAGAATGTAACTTTGACAAGGAAAAGCACAACAAGACACTACTGAAATATTCCAAACTCTTGCATTTCAACGAAAGAAATCCAAAATGAACTTTGAAAAATTAAGAGAATGTAACTATGACAAGGTAAACCATGACAAAATACTACTGAAATAATCCAACTCTTGCATTTCAATGAAAGAAATTCAAAATAAACTTTGAAAAACCAAGAAAATGTAAAAATCCAAAATGAACTTTGAAAAATCAAGAGAATGTAACTGTGACAAGGTAAACCACAACAAAACACTACTGAAATATTCCAAATCTTGCATTTCATAGAAAGAAATCCAAAATGAACTTTGAAAAATCAAAAGAATGTAACTGTGACAAGGTAAACCATAACAAAACACTACTAAAATAATCCAACTCTTGCATTTCAATGAAAGAAATTCAAAATGAACTTTGAAAAATCAAGAGAATGTAACTGTGACAAGGTAAACCACGATAAAACACTACTGAAATATTCCAACTCTTGCATTTCATGAAAGAAATTCAAAATGAACTTTGAAAAATCAAGAGAATGTAACTGTGACAAGGTAAAGCGCAACAAAACACTACTGAAATATTCAAACTCTTGCATTTCAAGGAAAGATCTCCAAAATGAACTTTGAAAAATCAAGAGAATGTAACTGTGACAAGGTAAACCCCGACAAAACACTACTGAAATATTCTAACTGTTGCATTTCAAGGAAAGAAATCCAAAATGAACTTTGAAAAATCAAGAGCATGTAACAGTGACATGGTAAACCATGACAATTAATTTTTCAAAGTTCATTTTGAATTTCTTTCGTTGAAATACAAGAGATGGAATATTTCAGTAGTGTCTTGTTGTGCTTTTCCTTGTCAAAGTTACATTCTCTTGATTTTTCAAAGTTCATTTTGGATTTCTTTCGTTGAAATGCAAGAGTTGGAATATTTCAGTAGTGTTTTGTTGTGCTTTACCTTGTCACAGTTACATTCTCTTGATTTTTCAAAGTTCATTTTGAATTTCTTTCTTGAAATGCAAGAGTTGGAATATTTCAATAGTGTTTTGTCATGCTTTACCATGTCACTGTTACATGCTCTTGATTTTTCAAAGTTCATTTTGAATTTCCTTCGTTGAAATGCAAGAGTTGGAATATTTCAGTAGTGTTTTGTCGTGGTTTACCTTGTCACAGTTACATTCTCTTTATTTTTCAAAGTTCATTTTGGATTTCTTTCCTTGAAATGCAACAGTTGGAATATTTCAGTAGTGTTTTGTCGGGGTTTACCTTGTCACAGTTACATTTTCTTTATTTTTAAAATTTCATTTTGTATTTATTTACTTGAAATGCAAGAGTTTGAATATTTCAGTAGTGTTTTGTTGTGCTTTACCTTTTCACACTTACATTGTCTTGATTTTTCAAAGTTTATTTTGATTTTTTTTCGTGAAATGCAAGAGTTGGAATATTTCAGTAGTGTTTTATCGTGGTTTACCTTGTCACAGTTACATTCTCTTGATTTTTCAAAGTTCATTTTGAATTTCTTTCATTGAAATGCAAGAGTTGGAATACAAGCACAACATAACACTACTGAAATATTCCAACTCTTGCATTTCAAGGAAAGAAATCCAAAATGAACTTTGAAAAATCAAGAGAATGTAACTGTGACAAGGTAAGCCCCGACAAAACACTACTGAAATATTCCAACTCTTGCATTTCAAGGAAAGAAATCCAAAATGAACTTTGAAAAATCAAGAGAATGTAATTGCGACAAGGTAAACCACGACAAAACACAACTGAAATATTCCAACTCTTGCATTTCAACGACAGAAATTCAAAATGAACGTTGAAAAATCAAGAGAATGTAACAGTGACAAGGTAAACCATGACAAAACACTACTGAAATATTCCAACTCTTGAATTTAAAGAAAGAAATTCAAAATGAACTTTGAAAAATCAAGTGAATGTAACTGTGACAATGTAAAGCACGACAAAACACTACTGAAGTATTCAACCTCTTGCATTTCAACGAAATAAATCCAAAATGAACTTAGAAAAATCAAGAGAATGTAAGTTTTACAAGGAAAAGCACAAAAAAACACTACTGAAATATTCCAACTCTTGCATTTCAACGAAAGAAATTCAAAATGAACTTTGAAAAATTAAGAGAATGTAACTGTGACAAGGTAAACCATGATAAAACACTACTGAAATATTCCAACTCTTGCATTTCAACGAAAGAAATACAAAACGAAATTTGAAAAATCAAGAGAATGTAACTATGACAAGGTAAAGCACAACAAGACACTACTGAAATAATCCAACTCTTGAATTTCAACGAAAGAAATTCAAAATATACTTTGAAAAATTAAGAAAAAGTAACTGTGACAAGGTAAACCACGACAAAACACTACTAAAATAATCCAACTCTTGCATTTCAATGAAGGACCATAACAAAACACTACTGAAATATTCCAACTCTTGCATTTCAATGAAAGAAATCCAAAAATGAACTTTGAAAAATCAAGAGAATGTAACTGTTACAAGCTAAACCACGAAAAAACACTACTGAAATATTCCAACTCTTGAATTTCAACGAAAGAAATTCAAAATTAAATTTGAAAAATCAAGAGAATTTAACATTGACAATATAAAGAACAACAAAACACTAATTAAATATTCAAAATCGTTCATTTAAACTAAAGAATTTCTAAATAAACTTTGAAAAACCAAGAGAATGTAACTGTGACAAGTTAAACCACGACAAAACACTAATGAAATAATCCAACTCTTGCATTTCAATGAAAGAAATTCAAAATGAACTTTGAAAAATCAAGAGAATGTAACTGTGACAAGGTAAACCACGATAAAACACTACTGAAATATTCCAACTCTTGCATTTGACGAAAGAAATCCAAAATGAACTTTGAAAAATCAAGAGAATGTAACTGTGACAAGGTAAAGCACAACAAAACACTACTGAAATATTCCAACTCTTGCATTTCAAGGAAAAAAATCCAAAATGAACTTTGAAAAATCATGATAATGTAACAGTGAAAAGGTAAACCCGACAAAACACTACTGAAATATTCCAACTGTTGCATTTCAAGGAAAGAAATCCAAAATGAACTTTGAAAAATCAAGAGAATGTAACTGTGACAAGGTAAACCATGACGTAACACTACTGAAATATTCCAACTCTTGCATTTCAACAACATAAATTCAAAAATAAACGTTGAAAAATTAAGAGAATGTAGCTTTGACAAGGTAAACCATGACAAAACACTTCTGAAATAATCCAACTCTTGCATTTCAATGAAAGAAATTCAAAATGAACCTTGAAAAATCAAGAGAATGTAACTGTGACAAGGTAAACCACGATAAAACACTACTGAAATATTCCAACTCTTGCATTTCACGAAAGAAATTCAAAATGAAGTTTAAAAAAATCAAGCCAATGTAAGTGTGACAAGGTAAAGCACAACAAAACACTACTGAAATATTCCAACTCTTGCATTTCAAGGAAAGAAATCCAAAATGAACTTTGAAAAATCAAGAGAATGTAACTGTGACAAGGTAAACCCCGACAAAACACTACTGAAATATTCCAACTGTTACATTTCAAGGAAAGAAATCCAAAATGAACTTTGAAAAATCAAGAAAATGTAACTGTGATAAGGTAAACCACGACAAAACACTACTGAAATATTCCAACTCTTGCATTTCAACGAAGGAAATACAAAATGAACTTTGAAAAATCAAGAGCATGTAACAGTGACATGGTAAACCATGACAAAACACTACTGAATTATTCCAACTCTTGCATTTCAACGAAAGAAATCCAAAATGAACTTTGAAAAATCAAGAGAATGTAACTTTGACAAGGAAAAGCAGAACAAGACACTACTGAAATATTCCAACTCTTGCATTTCAACAAAAGAAATTCAAAATAAACTTTGAACAATTAAGAGAATGTAACTATGACAAGGTAAACCACGACAAAATACTACTGAAATAATCTAACTCTTGCTTTTCAATGAAAGAAATTCAAAATAAACTTTGAAAAATCAAGAAAATGTAAAAATCCAAAATGAACTTTGAAAAATCAAGAGAATGTAACTGTGACAAGGTAAACCACGAGAAAACACTACTGAAACATTCCAAATCTTGCATTTCATAGAAAGAAATCCAAAATGAACTTTGAAAAATCAAAAGAATGTAACTGTGACAAGGTAAACCATAACAAAACACTACTGAAATATTCCAACTCTTGCATTTCAATGAAAGAAATCCAAAATTGAACTTTGAAAAATCAAGAGAATGTAACTGTGACAAGGTAAACCACGACAAAACACTACTGAAATATTCCAACTCTTGCATTTCAACGAAAGAAATCCAAACTCAACTTTGAAAAATCAAGAGAATGTAACTGTGACAAGGTAAACCACGAAAACAAACTACTAAAATATTCCAACTCTTGAATTTCAACGAAAGAAATTCAAAATAAACTTTGAAAAATTAAGAGAATATAACTGTGACATGGTAAACCACGACAAAACACTACTGAAATAATCCAACTCTTGCATTTCAATGAATGAAATTCAAAATGAACTTTGAAAAATCAAGAAAATGTAACTGTTACAAGGTAAACCACGATAAAACACTACTGAAATATTCCAACTCTTGCATTTCATGAAAGAAATTCAAAATGAACTTTGAAAAATCAAGGGAATGTAACTGTGACAAGGTAAACCACGACAAAACACTACTGAAATATTCCAACTCTTGCATTTCAAGGAAAGAAATACAAAATGAACTTTGAAAAATCAAGAGAATGTAACTGTGACAAGGTAAACCACGACAAAACACTACTGAAATATTCCAACTCTTGCGTTTCAACGAAAGAGATTCAAAATGAACTTTGAAAAATCAAGAGCATGTAACAATGACATGGTAAACCATGACAAAACACTACTGAAATATTCCAACTCTTGCATTTGAAGAACAAAATTCAAAATTAACTTAAAAAAATCAGGTGAATGTAATTATGACAATTTAAAGCACAACAAAAACCATAATTAAATATTCCAACTCTTTTATCTCAGTGAAATAGATAAAACACTGAATTTTAAAAATCAAGAAAATCTATAATTGATGAGCAAAACCACGCCAAAACATTGATGAAATATTCAAAATCTTACATTTCAAGGAAAGAAATTCAAAATGAACTTTGAACAATCATGAGAATGTAACTTTGACAAGGTAAACCACGACAAAATACTACTGAAATAATCCAACTCTTGCATTTCAATGAAAGAAATTCAAAATGAACTTTGAAAAATCATGAGAATGTAAAAATCCAAAATGAACTTTGAAAAATCAAGAGAATATAACTGTGACAAGGTAAGCCACGACAAAACACTACTGAAATATTCCAACTCTTGCATTTCAAGGAAAGAAATCCAAAATGAACTTTTAAAAATCAAGAGAATGTAACTGTGACAAGGTAAACCACGACAAAACACTACTGAAATCTCCAACTCTTGTATTTCAAGGAAAGAAATCCAAAATGAACTTTGAAAATTCAAGAGAATGTAACTGTGACAAGGTAAACCACGACAAAACACTACTGAAATATTCCAACTCTTGCATTTCACGAAAGAAATTTAAAACGAACTATGAAAAATCAAGAGCATGTAACAGTGACATGGTAAACCACGACAAAACACTACTGAAATATTCCAAGTCTTGCATTTTACGAAAGAAATTCAAAATTAACTTTGAAAAATCAAGAGATTGTAACTGTGACAAGGTAAAGCACAACAAAACACTACTGAAATTTTCCAACTCTTGCATTTCAACGATAGAAATTCAAAATGAACTTTGAAAAATAAAGAGAATGTAACTGTGACAAGGTAAACCACGACAAAACACTACTCAAATAATCCAACTCTTGCATTTCAATGAAAGAAATACAAAATGAACTTTGAAAAATCAAGAGAATGTAACTGTGACATGGTAAACCACGACAAAACACTACTGAAATATTCCAACTCTTGCATTTCATGAAAGAAATTCAAAATGAACTTTGAAAAATCAAGGGAATGTAACTGTGACAAGGTAAACCACGACAAAACACTACTGAAATATTCCAACTCTTGCATTTCAAGGAAAGAAATCCAAAATGAACTTTGAAAAATCAAGAGAATGTAACTGTGACAAGGTAAACCACGACAAAACACTACTGAAATATTCCAACTCTTGCGTTTCAACGAAAGAGATTCAAAATGAACTTTGAAAAATCAAGAGCATGTAACAATGACATGGTAAACCATGACAAAACACTACTGAAATATTCCAACTCTTGCATTTGAAGAACGAAATTCAAAATGAACTTAAAAAAATCAAGAGAATGTAACTGTGACAAGGTAAAGCACAACAAAACAATACTGACATATTCCAACTCTTGCATTTCAACGAAAGAAATCCAAAATGAACTTTGAAAAATCAAGAGAATGTAAGTGTGACAAGGTAAAGCACAACAAGACACTACTGAAATATTCCAACTCTTGCATTTCAACGAAAGAAATTCAAAATGAACTTTGAAAAATTAAGAGAATGTAACTGTGACAAGGTAAACCACGATAACACAGTATTGAAATATTCCAACTCTTGCATTTCAATGAAAGAAATCCAAAAATTAACTTTGAAAAATCAAGAGAATGTAGCTGTGACATGGTAAACCACGATAATACACTACTGAAATAATCCAACTCTTGAATTTCACGAAAAAAATCCAAAATGAACTTTGAAAAATCAAGAGAATGTAACTGTGACAAGGTAAAGCACAACAATACACTACTGAAAAATTCCAACTCTTGCATTTCAACGAAAGAAATTCGAAATGAACATTGAAAAATTAAGAGAATGTAACTGTGACAAGGTAAACCACGACAAAACACTACTCAAATAATCCAACACTTGCATTTCAATGAAAGAAATTCAAAATTAACTTTGAAAAATCAAGAGAATATAAAAATCCAAAATGAACTTTGAAAAATCAAGAGAATGTAACTGTGACAAGGTAAGCCACGACAAAACACTACTGAAATATTCCAACTCTTGCATTTCAAGGAAAGAAATCCAAAATGAACTTTGAAAAATCAAGAGAATGTAACTGTGACAAGGTAAACCACGACAAAACACTACTGAAATCTCCAACTCTTGTATTTCAAGGAAAGAAATCCAAAATGAACTTTGAAAATTCAAGAGAATGTAACTTTGACAAGGTAAACCACGACAAAACACTACTGAAATATTCCAACTCTTGCATTTTACGAAAGAAATTCAAAATGAACTTTGAAAAATCAAGAGAATGTAACTGTGACAAGGTAAAGCACAACAAGACACTACTGAAATATTCCAACTCTTGCATTTCAACGAAAGAAATTCAAAATGAACTTTGAAAAATTAAGAGAAATTAACTGTGACAAGGTAAACCACGACAAAACACTACTGAAATAATCCAACTCTTCCATTTCAATGAAAGAAATTCAAAATGAACTTTGAAAAATCGAGAGAATTTAAAAATCCAAAATGAACTTTGAAAAATCAAGAGAATGTCACTGTGACAAGGTAAACCACTACAAAACACTACTGAAATATTCCAACTCTTGCATTTCATGGAAAGAAATCCAAAATGAACTTTGAAAAATCAAGAAAATGTAACTGTGACAAGGTAAACCATCACAAAACACTACTCAAATATTCCAACTCTTTCATTTCAATGAAAGAAATCCAAAAATGAACTTTGAAAAATCAAGAGAATGTAACTGTGACAAGGCAAACCACGACAAAACTCTACTTAAATATTCCAACTCTTGCATTTCAACGAAAGAAATCCAAAATGAACTTTGAAAAATCAAGAGAATGTAACTGTGACACGGTAAACCACGACGAAACACAACTGAAGTATTCCAACTCTTGCATTTCAAGGAAAGAAATCCAAAAATGAACTTTGAAAAATCAAGAGAATGTAACTGTGACAAGGTAAACCACGATAAAACACTACTGAAATATTCCAACTCTTGCATTTCACGAAAGAAATTCAAAATGAACTTTGAAAAATAAAGAGAATGTAACTGTGACAAGGTAAAGCACAACAAAACACTACTGAAATATTCCAACTCTTGCATTTCAAGGAAAGAAATCCAAAATGAACTTTGAAAAATCAAGAGAATGTAACTGTGACAAGGTAAACCACGACAAAACACTACTGAAATATTCCAACTCTTGCATTTCAATGAAAGAAATCCAAAATGAACTTTGAAAAATCAAGAGAATGTAATTGCGATAAGGTAAACCACGACAAAACACTACTGAAATATTCCAACTCTTGCATTTCAACGAAAGAAATACAAAATGAACTTTGAAAAATCAAGAGCATGTAACAGTGACATGGTAATCCATGACAAAACACTACTGAAATATTCCAACTCTTGCATTTCAAGAAAGAAATTCAAAATGAACTTTGAAAAATCAAGAGAATGTAACTGTGACAAGGTAAAGCACAACAAAACACTACTGAAATATTCCAACTCTTGCAATTCAACGAAATAAATCCAAAATGAACTTTGAAAAATCAAGAGAATCTAACTGTGACAAGGAAAAGCACAACAAGACACTACTGAAATATTCCAAACTCTTGCATTTCAACGAAAGAAATTCAAAATGAACTTTGAAAAATAAAGAGAATGTAACTATGACAAGGTAAACCAAGACAAAACACTACTGAAATATTCCAACTCTTGCATTTCAAGAACGAAATTCAAAATGAACTTTAAAAAATCAAGAGAATGTAACTGTGACAAGGTAAAGCACAACAAAACACTACTGAAATATTCCAACTCTTGCATTTCAACGAAAGAAATCCAAAATGAACTTTGAAAAATCAAGAGAATCTAACTGTGACAAGGAAAAGCACAACAAGACACTACTGAAATATTCCAAACTCTTGCATTTCAACGAAAGAAATCCAAAATGAACTTTGAAAAATCAAAAGAATGTAACTGTGACAAGGTAAACCATAACAAAACACTACTCAAATAATCCAACTCTTGCATTTCAATGAAAGAAATTCAAAATGAACTTTGAAAAATCAAGAGAATGTAACTGTGACAAGGTAAACCACGATAAAACACTACTGAAATATTCCAACTCTTGCATTTCATGAAAGAAATTCAAAATGAACTTTGAAAAATCAAGAGAATGTAACTGTGACAAGGTAAAGCGCAACAAAACACTACTGAAATATTCAAACTCTTGCATTTCAATGAAAGATCTCCAAAATGAACTTTGAAAAATCAAGAGAATGTATCTGTGACAAGGTAAACCCCGACAAAACACTACTGAAATATTCTAACTGTTGCATTTCAAGGAAAGAAATCCAAAATGAACTTTGAAAAATCAAGAGCATGTAACAGTGACATGGTAAACCATGACAATTAATTTTTCAAAGTTCATTTTGAATTTCTTTCGTTGAAATACAAGAGTTGGAATATTTCAGTAGTGTCTTGTTGTGCTTTTCCTTGTCAAAGTTACATTCTCTTGATTTTTCAAAGCTCATTTTGGATTTTTTTCGTTGAAATGCAAGAGTTGGAATAATTCAGTAGTGTTTTTTTGTGCTTTACATTGTCACAATTACATTCTCTTGATTTTTCAAAGTTCATTTTGAATTTCTTTCTTGAAATGCAAGAGTTGGAATATTTCAGTAGTGTTTTGTCATGCTTTACCATGTCACTGTTACATGCTCTTGATTTTTCAAAGTTCATTTTGAATTTCCTTCGTTGAAATGCAAGAGTTGGAATATTTCAGTTGTGTTTTGTCGTGGTTTACCTTGTCACAGTTACATTCTCTTGATTTTTCAAAGTTCATTTTGGATTTCTTTCCTTGAAATGCAACAGTTGGAATATTTCAGTAGTGTTTTGTCGGGGTTTACCTTGTCACAGTTACATTCTCTTGATTTTTCAAAGTTCATTTTGGATTTCTTTACTTGAAATGCAAGAGTTGGAATATTTAAGTAGTGTTTTGTTGTGGTTTACCTTTTCACACTTACATTGTCTTGATTTTTAAAAGTTCATTTTGAATTTCTTTCGTGAAATTCAAGAGTTGGAATATTTCAGTAGTGTTTTCTCGGGGTTTACCTTGTCACAGTTACATTCTCTTGATTTTTCAAAGTTCATTTTGAATTTCTTTCATTGAAATGCAAGAGTTTGAATACAAGCACAACAAAACACTACTAAAATATTCCAACTCTTGCATTTCAAGTAAAGAAATCCAAAATGAACTTTGAAAAATCAAGAGAATGTAACTGTGACAAGGTAAACCCCGACAAAACACTACTGAAATATTCCAACTCTTGCATTTCAAGGAAAGAAATCCAAAATGAACTTTGAAAAATCAAGAGAATGTAATTGTGACAAGGTAAACCACGACAAAACACAACTGAAATATTCCAACTCTTGCATTTCAACGAAAGAAATACAAAATGAACTTTGAAAAATCAAGAGAATGTAACTGTGACATGGAAAACCATAACAAAAAAATACTGAAATATTCCATCAAGTGCATTTCAAGAAAGAAATAGGAAATTAACTTTATAAAATAAGGTGTAAGTCATTTTTAAAATGTAAAGCACAACAAAACAATAATGAAGTAAAAAAACTATTGCATTTTAACGAAAGAACTCCAAAATAAACTTGGTAAAATCAAGAGAATGTAACTGTGACAAGGAAAAGCACAACAAAACACTACTGAAATATTCCAACTCTTGCATTTCAACGAAAGAAATTCAAAATGAACTTTGAAAAATTAAGAGAATGTAACTCTGACAAGGTAAACCACGACAAAACACTACTGAAATAATCCAACTCTTGCATTTCAATTAAAGAAATTCAAAATGAACTTTGA
Organism: Artemia sp. Qi Xiang Cuo; assembly: GCF_049724085.1. Lineage (NCBI taxonomy): Eukaryota > Metazoa > Arthropoda > Branchiopoda > Anostraca > Artemiidae > Artemia > Artemia sp. Qi Xiang Cuo. The sequence continues at coordinate 55,506,182 of NC_142797.1, read as the reverse complement.
AAAATCAAGAAAATGTAAAAATACAAAATGAACTTTGAAAAATCAAGAGAATGTAACTGTGATAAGGTAAACCACGACAAAACACTACTGAAATATTCCAAATCTTGCATTTCATAGAAAGAAATCCAAAATGAACTTTGAAAAATCAAAAGAATGTAACTGTGACAAGGTAAACCATAACAAAACACTACTGAAATATTCCAACTCTTGCATTTCAATGAAATAAATCCAAAAATGAACTTTGAATAATCAAGAAAATGTAACTGTGACAAGGTAAACCACGATAAAACACTACTGAAATATTCCAACTCTTGCATTTCAACGAAATAAATCCAAACTGAACTTTGAAAAATCAAGAGAATGTAACTGTGACAAGGTAAAGCACAAAAAGAAACCACTGAAATATTCCAACTCTTGAATTCCAACGAAATAAATTCAAAATAAACTTTGAAAAATTAAGAGAATATAACTGTGACAAAGTAAACCACGACAAAACACTACTGAAATAATCCAACTCTTGCATTTCAATGAAAGAAATTCAAAATGAACTTTGAAAAATCAAGAGAATGTAACTGTGACAAGGTAAACCAAGACAAAACACTACTTAAATATTCCAACTCTTGCATTTCAAGAAATAAAACCAAAATGAACTTTGAAAAATCAATATAATGTAAATGTGACAAGTTAAACCACGACAAAACACTACTGAAATATTCCAACTCTTTCATTTCAAAGAAAGAAATTCAAAATTAAATTTTAAAAATAAATAGAATGTAACTGTGACAATGTAAAGTACTACAAAACCCTAATGAATTAGTCCAACTCTTGCATTTCAACAAAAAAAACTCAAAATGAACTTTGAAAAATCAAGAAAATGTAACTTTGACAAGGTAAAGCACAACAAGACACTACTGAAATATTTCAACTCTTGCATTTCAAGGCAAGAAATTCAAAGTAATCTTTGAAGAATTAAGAGAATGTAACTATGACAAGGTAAACCACAACCAAACACTACTGAAATATTCCAACTTATGCATTTCACGAAAGAAATCTAAAATGAACTTTGAAAAATCAAGAGAATGTAACTGTGACAAGGTAAAGCACAACAAGACACTACTGAAATATTCCAACTCTTGCATTTCAACGAAATAAATCCAAAATGAACTTTGAAAAATCAAGAGAATGTAACTGTGACAAGGTAAAGCACAACAAGACACTGTAATCAAGAAAATGTAAAAATCCAAAATGAACTTTGAAAAATCAAGAGAATGTAACTGTGACAAGGTAAACCATAACAAAACACTACTGAAATATTCCAACTCTTGCATTTCAATTAAAGAAATCCAAAATGAACTTTGAAAAATAAAGAGAATTTAATTGTGAAAAGGCAAACCACGACAAAACACTACTGAAATATTCCAACTCTTGCATTTCAATGAAATAAATACAAAAATGAACTTTGAAAAATCAAGAGAATGTAACTGTGACAAGGTAAACCACGATAAAACACTATTGAAATATTCCAACTCTTGCATTTCACGAAAGAAATCCAAAAATGAACTTTGAAAAATCAAGAGAATGTAACTGTGACAAGGTAAAGCACAACAAGACACTACTGAAATATTCCAACTCTTGCATTTAAACGAAAGAAATACAAAAAGAACTTTGAAAAACAGATAGAAAGTAAAATTGACAAGGTAAAACACGACAAAACACTACTGAAATAATCCAACTCATGCATTTCAATGAGAAAAGTACACAATGAACTTTGAAAAATCAAGAGAATGTAACTGTGACAAGGTAAACCACGACGAAACACTACTGAAATATTCCAACTCTTGCATTTCACGAAAGAAATTCAAAATGAACTTTGAAAAATCAAGAGAATGTAACTGTGAAATGATAAACCACGAAAAAACACTACTGAAATGTTCCAATTCTTGCATTTCACGAAAGAAATTCAAAATGAACTTTGAAAAATTAAGAGAATGTAACTGTGGCAAGGTAAACCACGACAAGACACTTCTGAAATATTCCAACTCTTGCATTTCAGCGAAAGAAATTCAAAATGAACTTTGAAAAATCAAAAGAATGTAACAGTGACAAGGTAAAGCACAACAAAACACTACTAAAATATTCCAACTCTTGCATTTCAATGAAAGAAATCCAAAAAGAACTTTGAAAAATTAAGAGAATGTAACTGTGGCAAGGTAAACCACGACAAGACACTTCTGAAATATTCCAACTCTTGCATTTCAACGAAAGAAATTCAAAATGAACTTTGAAAAATCAAAAGAATGTAACAGTGACAAGGTAAAGCACAACAAAATACTACTAAAATAATCCAACCCTTGCATTTCAATGACAGAAATCCAAAATGAACTTTGAAAAATCAAGAGAATGTAACCGTTAAAAGGTAAACCATGACAAAACACTACTAAGATAATCCAACTCTTTCATTTCAACGAAAGAAATTCAAATTGAAAATTGAAAAATTAAGATAATGTAACTGTGACAAGTTAAACAATGACAAAACACTAATGAAATATTCCAACTCTTGCATTTCAACGAAAGAAATCCAAAATGAACTTTGAAAAATCAAGAGAATGTAAGCGTGACAAAATAAACCACAACAAAACACTACTGAAATAATCCAACTCTTGCATTTCAATGAAAGAAATTCAAAATAAACTTTGAAAAATCAAGAAAATGTAAAAATCCAAAATGAACTTTGAAAAATCAAGAGAATGTAACTTTGAAATGATAAACCACGACAAAACACTACTGAAATGTTCCAATTCTTGCATTTTACGAAAGAAATTCACAATTGAACTTTGAAAAATTAAGAGAATGTAACTGTGGCAAGGTAAACCACGACAAGACACTTCTGTCAAGGTAAACCATGACAAAATACTACTGAAATAATCCAACTCTTGCATTTCAATGAAAGATATTCAAAATAAACTTTGAAAAATCAAGAAAATGTAAAAATCCAAAATGAACTTTGAAAAATCAAGAGAATGTAACTGTGGCAAGGTAAACCACGACAAGACACTTCTGAAATATTCCAACTCTTGCATTTCAACGAAAGAAATTCAAAATGAACTTTGAAAATTCAAAAGAATGTAACAGTGACAAGGTAAAGCACAACAAAACACTACTAAAATATTCCAACTCTTGCATTTCAACGAAAGAAATTCAAAATGAACTTTGAAAAATTAAGAGAATGTAACTGTGAAAAGGTAAACCATGACAAAACACTAATGAAATATTCCAACTCTTGCATTTCAACGAAAGAAATCCAAAATGAACTTTGAAAAATCAAGAGAATGTAAGTGTGACAAAATAAACCACAATAAAACACTACTGAAATAATCCAACTCTTGCAATTCAAGGAAAGAAATTCAAAATGAACTTTGAAAAATCATGAGAATGTAACTGTGACAAGGTAAACCACGACAAAACACAACTGAAATAATCCAACTCTTGTATTTCAATGAAAGAAATTCAAAATGAACTTTGAAAAATTAAGAGAATGTCACTGTGACAAGGTAAACCACGACAAAACACTACTGAAATATTCCAACTCTTGCATTTCATGGCAAGAAATCCAAAATGAACTTTGAAAAATCAAGAGAATATAACTGTGACAAGGTAAACCATAGCAAAACACTATTGAAATATTCCAACTCTTGCATTTTAATGAAAGAAATACAAAAATGAATTTTGAAAAATCATGAGACTGTAACTGTGACAAGGCAAACAAAGACAAAACTCTACTTAAATATTCCGACTTTTTGATTTAAAGAAAAAAAATCCAAAATGAACTTTGGAAAATCAAAAGAATGTAGCTGTGACAATGTAAACAACGACAAAACACTACTTAAATATTCAAAATTTTGCATTTCAAGGAAAGAAATCCAAAATGAACTTTGAAAAATCAAGAGAATGTAACTGTGACAAGATAAAGCACAACAAAACGCTACTAAAATATTCAAACTCTTGCATTTCAACGAAAGAAATCCAAAATAAACTTTGAAAAATCAAGAGAATGTAACTGTGACAAGGTAAAGCACAACAACACACTACTGAAATATTCCAACTCTTGCATTTAAAAGAAATAAATTCAAATTGAACTTTTAAAAATTAATAGAATGTAACTGTGACAAGTTAAACCACAACAAAACACTACTGAAATATTCCAACTCTTGCATTTCAATGAAAGAAATTCAAAATGAACTTTGAAAAATCAAGAGAATGTAAAAATCCAAAAATGAATTTTGAAAAATCAAGAGAATGTAACTCTGACAAGGTAAACCACGACAAAACACTACTGAAATATTCCAACTCTTGCATTTCAAGGAAAGAAATCCAAAATGAACTTTGAAAAATCAAGAGAATGTAACTGTGACGAGGTAAACCCCGACAAAACACTACTGAAATATTCCAATCCTTTCATTTAAATTAAAGAAATCCAAAATTAAATTTGAAAAATAAAGAGAATGTAACTGTGACAAGGTAAACCACAACAAAACACTACTGAAATATTCCAACTCTTGCATTTCAAGACAGAAATTCAAAATGAAATTTGAAAAATCAAGAGAATGTAACAGTGACATGGTAAACCATGACAAAACACTACTGAAATATTCCAACTCTTGCATTTCAACGAAAAAAATTCAAAATGAACTTTGAAAAATCAAGAGAATGTAACTGTGACAAGGTAAAGCACAACAAAACACTACTGAAATATTCCAACTCTTGCATTTCAACGAAAGAAATACAAAATGAAATATAAAAAATCAAGATAATGTAACTGTGAGAAGGTAAAGCACAACAAGACACTACTGAAATATTCCAACTCTTGCATTTAAAAGAAAGAAATTCAAAATGAACTTTGAAAAATTAAGAGAATGTAACTGTGACAAGGTAAACCACGACAAAATACTACTGAAATAATCCAACTCTTGCATTTCAATGAAAGAAATTCAAAATAAACTTTGAAAAATCAAAAAAATTTAAAAATCCAAAATGAACTTTGAAAAATCAACAGAATGTAACTGTGACAAGGTAAACCACGACAAAACACTACTGAAATATTCTAAATCTTGCATTTCATAGAAAGAAAACCAAAATGAACTTTGAAAAATCAAAAGAATGTAACTGTGACAAGGTAAACCATAACAAAACACTACTGAAATATTCCAACTCTTGCATTTCAACGAAAGAAATCCAAAATGAACTTTTAAAAATCAAGTAAATGTAACTGTGACAAGGTAAACCACGATAAAACACAACTGAAATAATCCAACTCTTGCTTTTCACGAAAGAAATTCAAAATGAACTTTGAAAAATCAAGAGAATGTAACTGCGACAAGGTAAAGCACAACAAGACGCTACTGAACTATTCCAACTCATACATTTCATCGCAATATATTCAAAATTAACATTGAAAAATTAAGAGAATGTAACTTTGACAAGGTAAACCACGACAAAAAACTACTGAAATATTCCAATTCTTGCATTTCAAGGATAGAAATCCAAAATGAACTTTGAAAAATCAAGAGAATTTAAAATTCCAAAATGAACTTTGAAAAATTAAGAGAATGTAACTCTGAAAAGGTAAAGCACGACAAAACACTACTGAAATATTCCAACTCTTGCATTTCAAGGAAAGAAATTCAAAATGAACTTTGGAAAATCAAGAGAATGTAACTCTGACAAGGTAAACCACGACAAAACACTACTGAAATATTCCACCTATTGCATTTCAAAGAAAGAAATTGAAAATGAACTATGAAAAATTAAGATACTGTAACTGTGAAAAGGTAAACTATGACAAAACGCTACTGAAATATTCCAACTCTCGCATTTCAACGTAAAAAATTAAAAATTAACTTTGAAAAATTAAGAAAACCTAGGTGTGACATGATAAACCACGATAAAAAACTACTTAAATATTCCAACTCTTGCATTTCAAGGAAAGAAATTCAAAATGAACTTTGAAAAATCAAGATAGTGTAACTGTGACAAGGTAAACCAGGACAAAACACTACTGAAATAATCCAACTCTTGCATTTCAATGAAAGAAATTCTAAATGAATTTTGAAAAATTAAGAGAATGTAACTGTGACAAGGTAAACCACAACAAAACACTATTGAAATATTCCAACTCTTGCATTTCAACGAAATAAATTCAAAATGAACTTTGAAAAATCAAGAGAATGTAACTGTGACATGGTAAACTATGACAAAACACTACTGAAATTTTCCAACTCTTGCATTTCAACGAAAGAAATGCAAAATGAACTTTGAAAAATCAAGAGAATGTAACTTTGACAAGGTAAACCACGACAAAACACTACTGAAATAATCCAACTCTTGTATTTCAATGAATAAAATTCAAAATGAACTTTGAAAAATCAAGAGAATGTAAAAATCCAAAATGAACTTTGAAAAATCAAGAGATTGTAACTGTGACAAGGTAAACCACGACAAAACACTACTGAAATATTCCAACTCTTGCATTTCAATGAAAGAAATTCAAAATGAACTTTGAAAAATCAAGAGAATGCAACTGTGACATGGTAAACCACGACAAAACACTACTGAAATATTCCAACTCTTGCATTTCAATGAAAAAAATTCAAAATGAACTTTGAAAAATCAAGAGAATGTAACTGTGGCAAGTTAAACCATGACAAAACACTACTAAAATATTCCAACTCTTGCGTTTCTAAGAAATAAATTCAAAATGAGCTTTGAAAAATCAAGAGAATGCAATTGTGTTAAGATTAACCACAAGAAATCACCATTAAAATATTCAAGATATTTCATTTCGACCAAATAAATCCAAAATGAACTATGAAAAATCACGAGAATCTAACTTGAAGAAGGTAAACCATAACAAAACACTACTGAAATATTCCAACTCTTGCATTTCAACGATAGAAATCCAAAAATGAACTTTGAAAAATCAAGAGAATGTAACTGTGACAAGGTAAACTACGACAAAACACTACTGAAATATTCCAACTCTTGCATTTCAAGGAAACAAATCCAAAATGAACTTTGAAAAATCAAGAGAATGTAACTGTGACAAGGTAAACCACGACAAAACACTACTGAAATATTCCAACTCTTGTATTTCAAGGAAATAAATCCAAAATGAATTTTTAAAAATCATGAGAATTCAACTATGACAAGGTAAATCTCGACAAAACACTACTGAAATATTCCAACTCTTGCATTTCAATGAAAAAAATTCAAAATGAACTTTGAAAAATCAAGAGAACGAAACTATGGCAAGGTAAACCATGACAAAATACTATTGAAATATTCAAACTTATACATATCAACGTATGAAATTCAAGATGAACTTAGAAAAATCAGGAGAAAGTAATTATTACAATGTAAAGCACACAATACCGCTGCTGCATTATTACAACTGTTGCTTTTTAACGATATAAATCCAAAATGAAATTTAAAAAATCAAGAGAATTTAACTTTGACAAGGAAAACCACAACAAAACACTACTTAAATATTCCAACTCTTGCTTTTCAACGATATAAATCCTAAAATGAACTTTGAAAAATCAAGAGAATGTAACTGTGACAAGGTAAACTACGACAAAATACTACTTAAATGTTCCAACTCTTGTATTTTAAGCAAGGAAATACAAATCGATCATTGAAAATTCATTTGAATTTCACTGTGACAAGGTAAACCACGATAAAACACTACTGAAAGATTCCAACTCTTGCATTTCACAAAAGACATTCAAAATCATATATGAAAAATCCAGAGCATTTAACAGTGAAATGATAAATCACGATGAAACACTATTGAAATATTCCAACTCTTGCATTTCACGAAAGAAATTAAAATGAACTTTGAAAAATCAAGAGAATGTAACTGCGACAAGGTAAAGGACAACAAGACACTACTGTAATATTCCATCTCTTGCATTTCAACGAAAGAAATTCAAAATGAACTTTGAAAAATCAAGAGAATGTAACTGTGACAAGGTAAAGCACAACAAAAAACTACTGAAATATTCCAACTCTTGCATTTCAACGAGAGAAATTTAAAATGAACTTTGAAAAATTAAGAGAATTTAACTCTGACAAGGTAAATCACTACAAAACACTACTGAAATAATCCAACTCTTGCATTTCAATGAGAGAAATTAAAAATGAACCTTGAAAAATCAAGAGAATGTAAAAATACAAAATGAACTTTGAAAAATCAAGAGATTGTAACTGTGACAAGGTAAACCACGACAAAACACTACTGAAATATTCCAAATCTTGCTTTTCAAGGCAAGAAATCCAAAATGAACTTTGAAAAATCAAGATAATGTAACTGTGACATGGTAAATCATGACAAAACACTACTCAAATAATCCAACTCATGCATTTCAACGATAGAAATTCAAATGAACTTTTAAAAATCAAGAGAATGTAACTATGACATGGTAAACAACAACAAGACACTACTAAAATATTCAAACTCTTGCATTTCAACGATTGAAATTCAAAATGAACTTTGAAAAATCAAGAGAATGTAAATGTGACAAGGTAAACCATAAAAAAAACACTAATGAAATATTCCCACTCTTGCATTTCAAAGAAAGAAATCCAAAAAAGAAATCAGAAAAATATAGAGGATTTAACTGTGACAATGAAAGTTACAACAAAACACTACTAAATTATTCCAACTCATGCGTTTCAACGAAAAAAATTCAAAATGAACTATAGAAAATAATGTAACTGAAGGTGTGTCAATGGAACATACACAAGCAACACCTTGAAAACTTCAAATCTTGTATTACAAGGAATTAAATCCAAAATTAACTTTGAAAAATCAAGAGAATGTAACTGTGACATGGCAAACAACGATAAAAAACTACTTAAATATTCAAACTCTTACATTTCATGAAAGAAATTCAAAATGAATTTCGAAATATCAGGAGTATGTGACTTTGATATTGTAAAGGACAACAAAACACTACTGCAATATTCCAACTCTTGCATTTCACGAAATAATTCCAAATTGAACTTTGAAAATCAAGATAATGTAACTGTGACAATGTAAACCATAAAAAAACACTACTGAAATATTCCAACTCTTGCATTTCAACGATAGAAATCCAAAAATGAACTTTGAAAAATCAAGAGAATGTAACTGTGACAAGGTAAACTACGACAAAACACTACTGAAATATTCCAACTCTTGCATTTTAACGAAAGAAATCCAAAATGAACTTTGAAAAATCAAGAGAATGTAACTGTGTCAAGGTAAACCACGACAAAACACTACTGAAATATTCCAACTCTTGCATTTCATGGAAAGAAATCCAAAATGAACTTTGAAAAATCAAGAGAATGTAACTGTGACAAAGTAAACCACGACAAAATACTACTGAAATATTCCAACTCTTGCATTTCAATGAAAGAAATTCAAAATGAACTTTGAAAAATCAAGAGAACGTAACTGTGACAAAGTAAACCATGACAAAACACTACTGAGATATTCCAAGACTTGCATTTCAAAAAAAGAAATTAAAAATGAAATTTGAAAAAATAAAAATACTTTATCAGTGACAAGGTAAAGCAAAACATAACAGTATTGAAATATTCCAACTCATGCATTTCAAAGAAAGAAATCTAAAATGAACTTTAAAAAATCAAGATAATGTAACTGTGACAAGGTAAACCATAACAAAACACTACTGAAATATTCCAACTCTTGCATTTCAACGAAAGAAATCCAAAAATGAGCTTTGAAAAATCAAGAGAATGTAACTGTGACAAGGTAAACTATGACAAAACACTACTGAAATATTCCAACTCTTGCATTTCAAGGAAATAAATCCAAAATGAACTTTGAAAAATCAAAAGAATGTAACTGTGGCATGGTATACCACGACAACACACTACTGAAATATTCCAACTTTTGCATTTCAAGGAAAGAAATCCAAAATGAACTTTGAAAAAGCAAGAGAATGTAACTGTGACAAGGTTACAATGACAGAACACTACTGAAATATTCCAACTCTTTCATTTCAATGAAAAAAATTCAAAATGAACTTTGAAAAATCAAGAGAATGTAACTGTGACAAGGTAAACCATGACAAAACATTACTAAAATATTCCAACTCTTGTATTTCAACGAATGAAATAAAGAATTAACTTTGAAAAATCAGAAGAATCTAACTGTGACAATGTAAACCACACCAAAACACTGCTGTAATATTCCAGCTCTTTCATGTCAACAACATACATTTGAAATGAAAATGGAAAACTCAAGAGACATTATCTGTGACAAGATAAACCATAAAAAACACTACTGAAATATTCCAACTCTTGCATTTCAACGATAAAAATCCAAAAATGAACTTTGAAAAATCAAGAGAATGTAACTGTGACAAGGTAAACTACGACAAAATACTACTGAAATATTCCAACTCTTGCATTTCAAGGAAAGAAATCCAAAATGAACTTTGAAAAATCAAGAGAATGTAAATGTTACAAGGTAAACCACGACAAAACACTATTGAAATATTCCAACTCTTGCATTTCACGAACCGAATTCAAAATGAACTACGAAAAATCAAGAGCATGTAACAGTGACATGATAAACCACGACAAAACACTACTGAAATATTCCAACTCTTGCATTTCACGAAAGAAATTAAAATGAAGTTTGAAAAATCAAAAGAATGTAATTGTGACAATGGAAAGGACAACAAGACACTACTGTAGTATTCCAACTCTTGCATTTCAAGGAGAGAAATACAAAATGAACTTTGAAAAATCAAGAGAATGTAACTGTGACAAGGTAAAGCACAACAAGACACTACTGAAATATTCCAACTCTTGAATTTCAACGAAAGAAATTCAAAATGAACTTTGAAAAATTAAGAGAATGTAACTGTCACAAGGTAAACCACGACAAAACACTACTGAAATAATCCAACTCTTGCATTTCAAGGAGAGAAATTAAAAATGAACCTTGAAAAATCAAGAGAATGTAAAAATCCAAAATGAACTTTGAAAAATCAAGAGAATGTAACTGTGACAAGGTAAACCACGACAAAACACTACTGAAATATTCCAACTCTAGCATTTCAAGGAGAGAAATCCAAAATGAACTTTGACAAATCAAGAGAATGTAACTATGACAAGCTAAACCATGACAAAACACTACTAAAATATTCCAACTCTTGCATTTCAACGAAAGAAATTCAAAATGAAATTTGAAAAATCAAGAGAATGTAACTGTGACAAGGTAAAGCACAACAAAACACTACTGAAATATTCCAACTCTTGCATTTCAACGAAAGAAATCCAAAATGAACTTTGAAAAATCAAGCTAATGTAACTGTGACAAGGTAAACCATAAAAAAAACACTACTGAAATATTCCAACTCTTGCATTTCAACGATAGAAATCCAAAAATGAACTTTGAAAAATCAAGAGAATGTAACTGTGACAAGGTAAACCATGACAAAACACTACTGAAATATTCCAACTCTTGCATTTAAACGAATGAAATCAACAATGAACTTTGAGAAATCAAGAGAATGTAACTGTGACAAGGTAAACCACGACAAAACACTACGGAAATATTCCAACTCTTGCATTTAAAGGAAAGAAATCCAAAATAAAATTTGAAAAATCAAGAAAATGTAACTTTGACAAGGTAAACCACGACAAAACACTACTGAAATATTCCAACTCTTGCATTTCATGAAAGAAATTCAAAATGAACTTTGAAAAATCAAGAGAGTGTAACTTGGGCAAGGTAAAGCACAACAAAATACTACTGAAATATTCCAACTCTTGAATTTCAACGAAAGAAATCCAAACTGAACTTTGAAAAATCAAGAGAATGTAACTGTGACAAGGTAAAGCACAACAAGACACTACTGATATATACCAACTCTTGCATTTCAACGAAAGAAATTCAAAATGAACTTTGAAAAATCAAGAGAATGTAACTGAGACAAGGTAAACCATGACAAAACACTACTTAAATAATCTAACTCTTGCATTTCAATGAAAGAAATTTAAAATGAACTTTGAAAAATCAAGAGTATGTAAAAATCCAAAATGAACTTTGAAAAATCAAGAGAATGTAACTGTGACAAGGTAAAGCACAACAAAACACTACTTAAATATTCCAACTCTCGCATTTCAACGAAAGAAATTCAAAATGAACTTTGAAAAATCAAGAGACTGTAACTGTGACAAGGTAAAGCACAACAAGACACTACTGAAATATGCCAACTCTTTAATTTCAATTAAATAAATTAAAAATTAAATTTTAAAAATTAAGAGAATGTAACTTTTACAAGGTAAACCACGACAAAAAACTACTGAAATATTCCAACTCTTGCATTTCAATGAAAGAAATTCAAAATGAACTTTGAAAAATCAAGAGAATGTAAAAATCCAAAAATGAATTTTGAAAAATCAAGAGAATATAACTGTGATAAGGTAAACCACGACAAAACACTACTGAAATATTCCAACTCTTGCATTTCAACGAAAGAAATCCAAAATGAACTTTTAAAAATCAAGAGAATGTAACTGTGACAAGGTAAACCCCGACAAAAAACTACTGAAATATTCCAACTCTTGCATTTCAAGGAAAGAAATCCAAAATAAACTTTGAAAAATCAAGAGAATGTAACTGTGACAATGTAAACCACGACAAAACACTACTGAAATAATCCAACTCTTGCATTTCCCGAAATAAATTCAAAATGAACTTTGAAAAATCAAGAGCATGTAACAGTGACATAGTAAACCATGACAAAACACTACTGAAATATTCCAACTCTTGCATTTCAAGAAAGAAAATCAAAATGAACTTTTAAAAATCAAGAGAATTTAACTGTTAAAAGGTAAAGCACAACAAAACACTAATTAAATATTACAAATCTTTAAATTAAAATAAATAAATAAAAAACGAATTTTGAAAAATCAAGAGAATGTAACTGTGACAATGTAAAGCACAACAAAACACTACTGAAACATTCCGACTCTTGCATTTCAACGAAAGAAATTCAAAATGAACTTTGAAAAATTAAGAGAATGTAACTGTGACAAGGTAAACCACGACAAAATACTACTGAAATAATCCAACTCTTGCATTTCAATGAAAGAAATACAAAATAAACTTTTAAAAATAAAGAAAATGTAAAAATCCAAAATTAACTTTGAAAAATCAAGAGAATGTAACTGTGATAAGGTAAACCACGACAAAACACTACTGAAATATTCCAAATCTTGCATTTCATAGAAAGAAATCCAAAATGAACTTTGAAAAATCAAAAGAATGTAACTGTGACAAGGTAAACCATAACAAAACACTACTGAAATATTCCAACTCTTGCATTTCAATGAAAGAAATCCAAAAATGAACTTTTAAAAATAAATAGAATGTAACTGTGACAAGGTAAACAACGACAAAAAACTAATTATATATTCCAACTCTTGCATTTCACGAAAAAAATCCCAAATTAACATTTGAAATTTTCGAGAATATAACCGTGACATGGTAACCACCACAAAACCCAAATTAAATATTCAAACTTTTGAATTTGAGAAATAGAAATTAAAAATAAAATTTGGAAAATTAAGAAAACGTAAGCGTGACAAGGTAACGCACAACAAGACACTACTGAAATATTCCAACTCTTGCATTTCAACGAAAGAAATTCAAAATTAACTTTGAAAAATTAAGAGAATGTAACTGTGACAAGGTAAACCACTACAAAACACTACTAAAATAATACAACTATTGCATTTCAATGAAATAAATACAAAATGATCTTTTAAAAATCAAGAAAATGTAACTGTGACATGGTAAACCACAACAAAACACTACTGAAATATTCCAACTCTTGCATTTCAATGAAAGAAATCCAAAATGAACTTTGAAAAATCAAGCGAATGTAACATGTAACCATAAAAAAAATACTACTGAAACATTCCAACTCTTGCATTTCAACGATAGAAATCCAAAAATGAACTTTGAAAAATCAAGAGAATGTAACTGTGACAAGGTAAACCACGACAAAACACTACTGAAATATTCCAACTCTTGCATTTCAACGAATGAAATCCACAATGAACTTTGAGAAATCAAGAGAATGTAACTGTGACAAGGTAAACCACGACAAAACACTACTGAAATATTCCAACTCTTGTATTTCAAGCAAAGAAATCCAAAATGAACTTTGAAAAATCAATAGAATGTAACTGTGAAAAGGTAAACCACGATAAAACACTACTGAAATATTCCAACTCTTGCATTTCACGAAAGAAATTCAAAATGAACTTTGAAAAATCCAGGGAATGTAACAGTGACATGGTAAACCACGACAAAATACTACTGAAATATTCCAACTCTTGCATTTCACGAAAGAAATTCAAAATGAACATTGAAAAATAAAGAACATGTAACTTTGACAATGTAAAGAAAAAAAAAACACTAATGAAATATTCCAACTCTTGAATTTAAATGAAATAAATAAAAAACTAAATTTTAAAAATCAAGAGAATGTAACTGTGACAAGGTAAAGCACAACAATACACTACTGAAATATTCCAACTGTTGCATTTCAACGAAAGAAATTCAAAATGAACTATGAAAAATTAAGAGAATGTAACTGTGACAAGGTAAACCACGACAAAACACTACTGAAATAATCCAACTCTTGCATTTCAATGAAAGAAATTCAAAATGAACCTTGAAAAATCAAGAGAATGTAAAAATCCAAAATGAACTTTGAAAAATCAAGAGAATGTAACTGTGACAAGGTAAAGCACAACAAAACACTACTTAAATATTCCAACTCTTGCATTTCAACGAAAGAAATTCAAAATGAACTTTGAAAAATCAAGAGACTGTAACTGTGACAAGGTAAAGCACAACAAGACACTACTGAAATATTCCAACTCTTGCATTTCAACGAAAGAAATTCAAAATTAACTTTTAAAAATTAAGAGAATGTAACTGTGACAAGGTAAACCACGACAAAACACTACTGAAATAATCCAACTCTTGCATTTCAATGAAAGAAATTCAAAATGAACTTTGAAAAATCAACAGAAAGTAACTGTGACAAGGTAAAGCACAACAAAACACTACTGAAATATTCCAACTCTTGCATTTCAACGAAAGAAATCCAAAATGAACTTTGAAAAATCAAGATAATGTAACTGTGACAAGGAAAAGCACAACAAGACACTACTGAAATATTCCAACTCTTGCATTTCAACGAAAGAAATTCAAAATGAACTTTAAAAAATTAAGAGAATGTAACTGTGACAAGGTAAACCACGACAAAATACTACTGAAATACTCCAACTCTTGCATTTCAATGAAAGAAATTCAAAATAAACTTTGAAAAATCAAGAAAATGTAAAAATCCAAAATGAACTTTGAAAAATCAAGAGAATGTAACTGTGATAAGGTAAACCACGACAAAACATTACTGAAATATTCCAACTCTTTCATTTCATAGAAAGAAATCCAAAAATGAACTTTGAAAAATCAAAAGAATGTAATTGTGACAAGGCAAACCATGACAAAACACTACTGAAATATTCTAACTCTTGCATTTCAATGAAAGAAATCCAAAAATGAACTTTGAAAAATCAAGAGAATGTAACTGTGACATGTTAAACCACGAAAAAACACTACTGAAATATTCAAACTCTTGCATTTAATGAAAGAAAGTCAAAATGAACTTTGTAAAATCAAGAGAATGTAACTGTGACAAGGTAAAGCACAACAAAACACTACTGAAATTTTCTAACTCTTGCATTTCAACGAAAGAAATCCAAAATGAACTTTGGAAAATCAAGAGAATGTAACTGTGACAAGGTAAAGGACAACAAGACACTACTGAAATATTCCAACTCTTTCATTTCAAAGAAATAAATTCAAAATTAACTTTGAAAAATTAAGAGAATGTAACTGTGACAAGATAAACCACGACAAAACACTACTAAAATAATCCAACTCTTGCATTTCAATGAAAGAAATTCAAAATGAACTTTTAAAAATCAAGAGAATTAAAAAATCCAAAATGAACTTTGAAAAATCAAGAGAATGTAACTGTGACAAGGTAAAACACGACAAAACACTACTGAAATATTCCAACTCTTGCATTTCACGAAAAAAAATTCAAAATGAACTTTGAAAAATCCAGAGAATGTAACTGTGACAAGGTAAAGCACAACAAAACACTACTGAAATATTCCAACTCTTGCAATTCAACGAAATAAATCCGAAATGAACTTTGAAAAATCAAGAGAATGTAACTGTGACAAGGTAAACCACAACAACACACTACAGAAATATTCCAACTCTTGCATTTCAACGAAAGAAATACAAAATGAACTTTGAAAATTAATAGAATGTAACTGTGACAAGGTAAACCACGACAAAACACTACTGAAATAATCCAACTCTTGCATTTCAATGAAAGAAATTCAAAATGAACTTTGAAAAATCAAGAAAATGTAACTGTGACAAGGTAAAGCACAACAAAACACTACTGAAATATTCCAACTCTTGCATTTCAACGAAAGAAATTCAAAATGAACTTTCAAAAATCAAGAGAATGTAACTGTGACAAGGTAAACCACGACAAAACACTACTGAATTTAAGTATGTTTCATCTCATTCGAAGACATGTAAAAAAAAGTTGAAAAAAATATATCATGTTAAAAAAATTAAATAAAAAAAAATGAGGAAGGGGGGGGGGGGCAAAAGATGGAGGGAGGGGGTGCCCTTCGAGTTTGGAGATAGGGGACCTTTGGGGGGTTGATGTCTCTGCTGGATAGGGTCGTTGGTGCTTATTATCCTTGATGGTTCGTACTAACATACACCTTACAACTTGATTTGCAAGGATTTATAAGGTTTGTTATTAATTTCATTATTAAAATTAGTTTCTTGCCATCTACATCTCTCTTAGTACTAACTTTTAGTATACTATAACGTTAGACTCTATTTTAAACTGACAACACTGTTCAAACGCCACTTGTGTATTATACAGAACACATAGAAGAAATAAAGCTATCCCTTATTAAAATTCTTTTCTTGCCGTCTACATCTCTCTTAGTATCAACTTTTTAGTATACTATAACGTTAGACTCTATTTTAAATTGACAACACTGTTCAAACGCCACTTGTTTATTATACGGAATACATCGAAGAAGTAAAGCTAG
Source organism: Artemia sp. Qi Xiang Cuo (assembly GCF_049724085.1). Lineage (NCBI taxonomy): Eukaryota > Metazoa > Arthropoda > Branchiopoda > Anostraca > Artemiidae > Artemia > Artemia sp. Qi Xiang Cuo. Next base: position 55,488,929 of record NC_142797.1, on the reverse strand, counting down.
GTCAAGTCATAAGACCATTTTATCATCGTTAACCATTTCCATAGATTGATATTGTTCCAAATTTATAATAAATAAGGTATGAATTAACATGCTCTTCAGGCTTACCTTAACTGCTAATCACTTTAACCCTTTTTTTCTCCATCTTCATACGATCCAAATCGTAAATGTTATCTAGCTCTGTGTTTTTCCCTATTATTCAAATAAGATCGTTCGTACAGTCCAATTCGCGAATCCCTTATCCCTTTTTGCAAATGTCAATCAAATAATTCTGATTGTAGCATCCAATTTTTTAGTAGCAAACTACTCTCGAGTGAAGCCAATTGTCCAAAAAATCAGAAAAACCATTCGCTTTTTAAAATGTCCTCGTGAAACTGTACTGTATATTCTTGTAGTCGTCAAACCTTTACACTGTATATTCTTGTAGTCGTCAAACCTTTAAGGGAACATAAGGCAAGCAAATAGCATGTAGTTTCAAAGCGTGTTTAATCACGTGTAGAGGTCCCATGGAATAATATAGGAAGGAACATAATGTCCCCAAATAGCATGGGAAGGAACATAGTGTCCCTAAATAGCATGGGAAGGAACATAGTCCTATAGAATAGCATGAAATGGAATACTGTCCTATAGTATAGCACAGGAAGGAACATAGACCCTTAGAATAGCATGGGAAGGAACATAAACCCTTAGAATAGCACAGGAAGGAACATAAACCAAGCAAATCCATAAGTACATGCTCTGGAAATGTTTTCCTATACCTTCACGCAAATAGTAAGGTAACTCCTATATGTCTGTGCAAATAGCATGGTAGTTCCTATATGTCTCTGCAAATTCCATATTTACATTCTACTGGTGATAGATACAGCGGTCCACTTCAAAATATTTTCTTTTTTATGACGGGCTGTGATAATCTGATAGACCGTAAACCAATATGTTGGAAAACCACTTGGTATTCTGGAATCACCACTGAGTGTATTACCTGGATGCGTAAGCATGAATCTTTTCAGTATTTTATTGGGATGACTGGTTGGTCGGTAATTGTCATAAACTGGTTTTGAACTTTTATTATGGAGAAGGATTAACGTAGCTTTGCACCATGGTTAAGGGAAGTGACACATTTCCAATTCAGCTGCAATAGCTTTGTGGTTCAGGTTAACAAGGGGCTTGCGGTTTTCCTTCGGAAGTTCCGACAGTATTCCGTCAGGGCCAGCAGTTTTGTTTGATTTCGGATCTCTGATTCCTGCTTCTACTTCTGAGCAAAGAGAGAGCGAGCTTGGGTCTGTAACAACCATGGAAAAACTATGCGGTACTGTTGGGTCTGAAGGATGTTTAAATTTAGTTTATCTTCAAATTGTGCTCTCCACTAAGAGCAGATTCCATCTGTAGATTTTATCTGGCTGCCATGTTTGTCAAGGAAGGAGTATACCTCAAGGTTTTTCGTTTTAGGCAATTTGTTTACACTTCTACAAAAGATGTACGAGCCTCCTTTCTTGAAATCTGTTTTTCATTCCTGACTTTTCCACTTACTAAACGCACGGTTAGTACAGTCCGTTTGACTTTCTCAACAGCCCCTTTGATTTGCTGTTGTTGGCCATTACTCTTCCTATATTACCTTATGACGAGGCTGCACTTTTCATCAAACAGCTTAACAGCCTCAAATGTAGTCCATGGCCTCTGGTCATCCTCTCAGACACCCAAAGTGTGGAGAGAAAAATGTCGCAGAATATCTGCTTACTAGTCATCAGGTTGCCAATACCATTCTTAAACAGATCCAGCGGGGTGCTTGATATCAGTTCCGAAATCTTACCGGTTAGGGTGACAATAATGGATGTTTGGGTTGCTTGGTCACTCAGGGAATTAATCGGAGAGTTTCTACGATGGCTTTGAACCTCTTTATGAGATCAGACTTAACAAGGGAATACTTGCTGTCAAAATTAGAACTGGCCATATTGACCATGTTAGTAACAGACGACAAAACACAAGGATATTTTCATTCCATCATGGAAATTCTAGGTAATTTTACGTCGTTGTTTTTGATTGAATATTGTGCTCTTGACGACTAAATATGTGTTTCGGCAGCATTTTTTCAGGCGATCACTATTTTGTTCACTTGTTTATGATCAAATTTACCCACGAAATCCTAATGGCCAGTGTGGTCCTGGTCCTTACAAACAACGACATTAAAGTCACCAATGACAAGGATTGTGTCCAATTCTAGGGCAGAATCGACTAGACTTTGAAGCTGGAGACAGGTTATTCAGACTCTTCATTATCTCTGCTGAAATCCAGAATTTGAACTTGGATAACTGAATCATTGACAAGTGATCCTTTCTGGCGGATCACTATAAGCTTTTCAGATTTGGGAGCTACAGCAACAAAAGATATTCTAGCCTTTCTGGACAGTACATTTTCGACTCCCTTTCGATTTTTTTTTACATTATGAACTCCGGAGAGGATAGGCATGTTTCTCTTCACCAGTTACTGAGAGATGGGTTTCGGATAAACCAGTAACATCCCAGCTGCACGGACTTGTCTCTCTCAGAAGTAGGTCCAATTTTTCTTTAATGGCAAAATTCTTGGTATTGAGGATATAAGCTAACAGGATAGTTTTGGCAATACACTGGCCTCTACGATTGGATCTCTCATATTCACAAGATTCACGTTCGTCAAATTATCGGCCGGACCGGACGTGGTAGCTCTTAACGCACAGTCTTTATTGGTTATCCCAGACACGATAAGCACTGGTCTTCATACATAGCCCCTTTTCCATATCCATCACTTAAGGATTTCTTTGCTGGATCCAGGACAAGGGTAAGCTAATCGTCTCTATTCCTAGAAGGGGCCAACAGCATCACAATACCGATCATATTCCCTTATGAAGTTCTTCAACACCAACCATTACTGCCATTACGGAGAGAGAGTTGCTTTATTACACTACTAGCGAAGGAAAGATTTTACGGCCCTCAAGTATTGTAACACCATGGACGTATCAGATTTACTGTGGAGAAGGATTTCCTGATAGGTGGTAAGCTATTTCAGCAAAAAAAACAACCATAGAAAACGTTGATATACACGGATGACTCCACCAAAAATCAAATCAATCATTTTCTGATTTGCAAGATAGAGATCAAGCCAAAAAGGAGTTTAAAAGTTCCGAAGTGCCAACGTGTATTCAGATCGTAAGCTATTAGTCACCACATTAAAATTCAAATCAAAGAAAAAAAAGAAACAAAAGACGCACAAAACTCTGAAGTTTTGATCTAAAAAATCTAATTGACAAGGGTATCCAATGTAGGTTTTGGGTACAACAGATTTTTAGATAAGAGTTTTAGTTTAGGAGTTTTAGTTTTAGATAAGAGTTACAGTTTTAGTTAGAGTTATAGTAGTTAAGAGTTTTAGTTTAGAGTTTAGAGTTTTAGTTTAGAGTGTTAGCTTAGAGTCTTAGTTAGAGTTTTAGTTTAGTTTACTTTTAGTTAAGAGTTTTTGTTTAGAGTTTAGAGTCTTAGCTTAGAGTTTTAGTTAGAGTTTAGCGTTTTAGTTTAGAGTCTTAGCTTATAGTTTTAGTTCTATTTATAGTTTACTGAGTTTTAGTTTAGAGTCTTAGCTTAGAGTTTTAGTTAGAATTATAGTTTAGTTTAATTTTTTTTAAGAGTTTTAATTTAGAGTTTTAACTTCAGAATCTTAGTTTAGAATTTTAGTTAGAGTTACAGTTTAGTTTATTTTTTTTTGAAAGCTATAGTTTACAGCTGTAGTTTAGTTTTATTTTATATTTTCAGTTTAGAGTTATAGTTTAGTTTAGTTTTAGTTCGGAGTGTTAGTTTCGACTTGTTGTGTAGTTTTAGATACGATCTTTAGTTTAGAGTTTTATTTTGATTGTAGCTTACAGTTTTAGTTAGAGTTATAGTTTAGTTTATTTTTAGTTCAGAGTCTGGAGTTTAAAGTTAGATACTCAGCACTTAGAGTTTTTGTTATTTTATTTTAGTTTTAGTTAAGCGTTTCTGGACTTGTAGTTTAGTTTTAGCTTAACGTTTTAGTTTTGAGTTTTAGCCTAGAGTAATAGCTTAGAGTTTTTTCTTGCACTTTTAGTTTAGTTTAGTTTTAGATATGAGTTTTAGTTTAGAGTTTCAGTTTGGTATTAGCTTACAGTTTTAGTTAGAGTTATAGTAGTTAAGAGTTTTAGTTTAGAGTTTAGAGTTTTAGTTTAGAGTCTTTTCTTAGAGTTTTAGTTAGAGTTATAGTTTAGTTTAGTTTTAATTCAGAGTTTTAGTTTTAAGTCTTAGCTTTGAGTTTTAGTTAGAGTTATAATTTAGTTTAGTTTTAGTTAGGAATTTTAGTTTAGAGGTGTTGTTTAGTTTTAGATAAGAGTTTTAGCTTAGAGTTTTAGTTAGAGCTATAGTTTAGTTTAGTTTTAGTTTAGAGTTTTAATTTAGAGTGTTAGATTAAAGTTTTAGTTAGAGTTATAGTTTAGTTTAGTTTTAGTTAAGAGATTTAGTTTAGAGTTGTAGTTTTGTTTTAGTTAAGATTTTTAGTTTAGAGTTGTAGTTTAGTTTAAGTTAAGAGTTTCAGTTTAGAGTTTAGAGTCTTAGTTTAGAATCTTAGCTTAGAGTTGTAGTTCTATTTATAGTTTAGTTTAGTTTTAGTTGAGAATTTAGAGTTTTAGTTTAGAGTCTTAGCTTAGAGTTTTTCTTAGAGTTATAGTTTAGTTTAGTTAAGAATTTTAGTTTAGAGGTGTTTTTTAGTTTTAGATAAGAGTTTTTGTTAGAGTTATAGTTTAGTTTAGTTTCAGTTAGGAGCTTTAGTTTAGATCTCTAGTTTAGTTATACTTGAGAGTTTAGAGTTTTTAGTTTTAGTTTACAGTTTTACTTTAGAGTTTTAGTTAGAGTTATAGTTTTAGTTAAGAGTTTTAGTTTAGATATTGGAGTTTTAGTTTAGAGTTTTAGCTTAGAGTTATAGTTTAGTTTTAATTCAGAATTTTAGTTTAGAGTTTTAGCTTAGAGTTTTTCTTAGAGTTATAGTTTAGTTTAGTTAAGAATTTTAGTTTAGAGTTGTTTTTTAGTTTTAGATAAGAGTTTTAGTTTAGAGTTTAGAGTTTTAGTTAGAGTTATAGTTTAGTTTTAGTTTAGAGTCTAGAGTTTTAATTTAGATTGTTAGCGTAAAGTCTTAGTTAGAGTTATAGTTTACTTTAGTTTTAGTTAAGAGTTTTAGTTCAGACTTATAGTTTAGTTTTAGTTAAGAGTTTTAGTTTAGAGTTGTAGTTTTGTTTTAGTTAAGAGTTTTAGTTTAGAGTTCTTGTTTAGTTTTAGTTAAGAATTTTACTTTAGAGTTGTTGTTTAGTTTAGTTTTAGTTAAGAGTTTTAGTTTAGAATTGTTGTTTAGCTTTAGATATGAGTTTTAGTTTTAAAATTCTAGTTTGATATTAGCTTACAGTTTTATTTAGAGTTATAGTTTAGTTTATTGAGAGGTAGTAGTCAATCCGGACTTGTCCCAGTTAAAGATAGGAATGGGGTGGCAATTAGCGATAAGACAAAAGCTAAAGCAAGATGGGCCGAACATTTTGAGAATTTGCTTAACCGAGATAGAGTTGCAGGAAAAAATATAGAGGAAAATGAAAAAGTTTGTGATACCTTGGATGTGAAGGAAGATTTGTTTTGTGAGGAGGAATTAGAAACAGTGCTAAAAGGATTAAAGAATAATAAGGCTTCAGGTGCTGATAGGGTAGTAAATGAGTTTCTTAAATATGGTGGCTCTGAGGTTAGAAATAAGTTATTGGAGATTATGAATATGATTTTTGACAAAGGGGAAGTACCTAATGATTTTAGGAAAACCTTAATTAAGCCACTTTATAAGAAAGGTGATAAAAGTAAGTGTGGTAATTATCGAAGCATTAGTCTGGTCTCTTTAGGTAGCAAATTGCTTAGTAATATGATACTTTTTAGACTGAGAGATACCGTAGACAAAGTTTTAAGAGAAGAGCAGTGCGGTTTTAGAAAAGGTAGATGATGTGTTGACCAAATTTTAACTCTTATGCTAATAATTGAGAATTTACTTAGTTTTCAAAAAACTTTGTTATTTATTTTTATAGATTATGTGAAAGATTTACATTATTTTTATGGAAGAGCTTTAGCAAATGTATTATCCTTGTATTTTATACAAGACCAATATATTAAAGTGATTAGTGTTATGTACAAGAATAACACTTCTGTTTTTAATGTAGGCAATGAGGTTAGCAGCTGGTTTTGTATTAAATCAGGAGTTAAGCAGGGTTGTGTTCTATCCCCCTTTATATGGATTGTTTTGATGGACTTCGTCTTAAAAAGCACAGGAAAGGCACTGGGACAACTCGGAATCAAACGAAGAGGATAAACTTTCCTGGACTTAGATTATACTGATGATTTAAGCATCCTAGATGAAAGTGTGAGCAAAATGAAGGATGTTTTAGAGGTTTTGCAAGTTCAGGGTGCTAGTATTTGTTTGAAAATTAATGTTAGGAAGACCAAGTCACTAAGGCTAGGAATAAGTGAAGATGAAAAGGTGACGTTGGGTAATGAAAAGATTGATCAGGTGGTCAGTTTCACTTACCTTGGAAGTATTATTAGTAAAGATGGTGGGAGCAGTGAAGATGTTAAAAATAGAATAGCCAAGGCTCAGGGTGTTTTTTCACAGTTAAAAAAAGTCTGAAAGAATAGGAAGATAAGTCTGCAAACCAAGATTAGAATATTAGAAGCTATAGTCATGACAGTGGTCAAATATGGCTCTGAAGCATGGACGCTCCGAAAAGCGGATGAAGATTTGCTATATGTTTTCCAGAGAAATTGCTTAAGGATTGTTGTGGATACCCGGCTGACTGACCGTATTTCAAACAATAGGCTATACGAAAAATGTGGTTCAATACCGCTTTCTAGGTCTATAATGAAAGAAAGGTTGAGGTGGTTAGGGCATGTTGTTCGGATGAAGGATGACAGATTGCCGAAGATTGTTCTTTTCGGCCAACCATCTAGGGCTAAACGGAACGCAGGTCGTCCCCGTCTGGGGTGGGAGGACGTCATAAAGAAAGATTTAAAGGAAATGGGAACTTCGTGGGCGGGTGTAAAAAGGTATGCTTTGAATAGATTGGGATGGAGGAGGAGCGTGCGTAGCTGTGTTGGCCTCAGGCAGCTTGGTGCTGCGATGAGTTGTAAGTAGTAGTAGTAGTATAGTTCAGAGTCTAGAGTTTCAAGTTAGACTCTCAACACTTAGAGTTTTAGTTAGATTTATATTTTATTTTAGTTTTAGTTAAGTGTTTTTGGACTTGTAGTGTAGTTTTAAGTAAATGTTTTAGCTTAGAGTTTTAGACTAGAGTCATAGCTTAGAGTTTTTTCATTGCACTTTAGTTTAGTTTAGTTTTAGATAAGAGTTTTAGTTTAGAGTTTAAGTTTGGTATTAGCTTACAGTTTTAGTTAGAGTTATAGTAGTTAAGAGTTTTAGTTTAGAGTCTTAGCTTAGGGTTTTAGTTATAGTTATAGTTTAGTTTACTTTTAGTTAAAAGTTTTATTTTAGAGTTGTAGTTTAGTTTTAGTTTTAGTTAAGAGTTTTAGTTTAGAGTTGTTGTTTAGTTTTAGTTAAGAGTTTTAATTTAGAGTTTTAGTTTAGTTTACTTCTAGTTAAGAGTTTTAGTTTAGGGTTTTTTTTTAGTTTTAGATATGAGTTTTATTTTAGAGTTTTAGTTTGGTATTAGCTTACAGTTTTAGTTAGAGTTATAGTTTAGTTTAGTGATAGTTCAGAGTCTAGAGTTTCAAGTTAGACTCTCAACACTTAGAGTTTTAGCTAGAGTTGTATTTTATTTTAGTTTTAGTTAAGTGTTTTTGGACTTGTAGTTTAGTTTTAACTAAACGTTTTTGCTTAGAGTTGTAGACTAGAGTCATAGCTTAGAGTTTTTTCATAGCACTTTTAGTTAAGTTTAGTTTTAGATAAGAGTTTTAGTTTTGAGTTTCAGTTTGGTATAAGCTTACAGTTTTAGTTAGAGTTATAGTAGTTAAGAGTTTTAGTTTAGAGTTTAGAGTTTTAGTTTAGAGTGTTAGCTTAGAGTCTTAGTTAGAGTTTTAGTTTAGTTTAATTTTAGTTAAGAGTTTTTGTTTAGAGTTTAGAGTCTTAGATTAGAGTTTTAGTTAGAGTTTAGCGTTTTAGTTTAGAGTCTTAGCTTATAGTTTTAGTTCTATTTATAGTTTACTGAGTTTTAGTTTAGAGTCTTAGCTTAGAGTTTTAGTTAGAATTATAGTTTAGTTTAATTTTAGTTAAGAGTCTTAGTTTAGACTTAAGAGTTTTAGTTTAGAGTTTTAGTTTAGTTTTAGTTAAGAGTTTTAGTTTAAAGTTGTAGTTTAGTTTAGTTAAGAGTTTTAGTTTAGAGTTGTTGTTTAGTTTTAGATACGAGTTTTAGTTTAGAGTTTTAGTTTGATATTAGCTTATAGTTTTAGTTAGAGTTATAGTTTAGTTTAGTTGTATTCAGAGTCTAGAGTTTCAAGTTAGACTCTCAGCACTTAGAGTTTTTGTTAGAATTATATTTTATTTTAGTTTTAGTTAAGCGTTTCTGGACTTGTAGTTTAGTTTTAGCTAAACGTTTTAGTTTAGAGTTTTATCCTAGAGAAATAGCTTAGAGTTTTTCCTGGCACTTTTAGTTTAGTTTAGTTTTAGATAAGAGTTTTAGTTTAGAGTTTCAGTTTGGTATTAGCTTACTATTTTAGTTAGAGTTATAGTAGTTAAGAGTTTTAGTTTAGAGTTTAGAGTTTTAGTTTAGAGTCTTTTCTTAGAGTTTTAGTTAGAGTTATAGTTTAGTTTAGTTTTAATTCAGAGTTTTAGTTTTAAGTCTTAGATTTGAGTTTTAGTTAGAGTTATAATTTAGTTTAGTTTTAGATAAGAGTTTTAGCTTAGAGTTTTAGTTAGAGCTATAGTTTAGTTTAGTTCTAGTTTAGAGTATAGAGTTTTAATTTAGAGTGTTAGATTAAAGTTTTAGCTAGAGTTATAGTTTACTTTAGTTTTAGTTAAGAGTTTTAGTTTGTAGTTATAGTTTAGTTTTAGTTAAGAGTTTTAGTTTAGAGTTGTAGTTTAGTTTTAGTAGAGAGTTTTAGTTTAGAGTTGTAGTTTAGTTTTAGTTAAGAGTTTTAGTTTAGAGTTTAGAGTTTTAGCTTAGAGTATTAGCTTAGAGTTTTAGTTAGAGTTGAAGTTTAGTTTAATTTTAGTTAAGAGTTTTAGTTTAGACTTCAGAGTTTTAGTTTAGAGTTTAGAGTTTTAGTTAAAGTTATAGTTTAGTTTAATTTTGGTTAAGAATTTTAGTTTATAGTTATAGTTTAGTTTAGTTGTAGTTTAGTTCAGTTGTAGTTCAGAGTCTAGAGTGTGAAGTTAGACTCTCAGCACTTAGAGTTTTAGTTAGAGTTATATTTTATTTTAGTTTTAGTTAGGTGTTTTTGGACTTGTAGTTTAGTTTTAGCTAAACGTTTTAGTTTAGAGTTTTAGCCTAGGGTCATAGCTTAAGAGTTTTTCCTTGCAATTTTATTTTAGTTTACTTTTAGATATGAGTTTTAGTTTAGAGTTTCAGTTTGGTATTAGCTTACAGTTTTAGTTAGAGTTATAGTAGTTAAGAGTTTTAGTTTAGAGTTTAGAGTTTTAGTTTAGAGTCTTATATTAGAGTTGTAGTTAGAGGTATAATTTAGTATAGCTCTTGTTAAGAGTTCTAGTTTAGGGTTTTAGCTTAGAGTTTAGAGTTTTAGTTTAGAGTCTTAGCTTAGAGTTTTAGTTAGAGTTATAATTTTAGTTTAGTTTTAGTTAAGTGTTTTAGTTTAGGGTTATAGTTTAGTTAAGAGTTTTAGTTTAGAGTTTACAGTTTTAGTTTTGCGTCTTAGGTTTCTCAACATTTAAGTTAGGTTAGGTTTTGAAACTTAGAGTTTTAGTTTAGAGTCTTAGCTTAGAGTTTTAGTTAGAGTTATAATTTTAGTTTAGTTTTTGTTAAGAGTTTTAGTTTAGAGTTATAGTTTAGTTAAGAGTTTTAGTTTAGAGTTTAGAGCTTTAGTTTAGCGTTTTAGGTTTCTCCACGTTTAAGTTAGGTTAGGTTAGGTTATCATGAGTGCTCATGATAACCTAACCTAACTTAAACGTGTAGAAACCTAAGACGCCAAACTAATACTCTTAACTAAAACTAAACTAAACTATAACTCTAACTAAAACTCTAAGCTAAGACTCTAAAGTAAAACCCTAAACTCTAAACTAAAACTCTTAACTACTATAACTCTAACTAAAACTGTAAGCTAATACCAAACTGAAACTCTAAACTAAAACTCTTAACTAAAATTAAACTACAGCTATGAACAAAGATACTTAACAAAAATTAAACTAAAATATATAAATTACTTGAACTCTAGAATATGAACTAAGACTCTGTGGTCCAAACCAAAAATCCATGCTGAAATTAAACTTAGCTATAACTCTACCAAGGTATCGATGACTTAACACTAAACTAAAACTCTAAACTAAAACTCCATACTAAAATAAACTACAACTCAAAACTAAAATTCTTAACTAAAAGGAAACTACAACTCTAAACTAAAACTCATAACTAATACTAAACTAAACTGAAAGTGCGACGAAAAACTCTAAGCTAAGACTCTAGGCTAATATTCTAAACTAAAACGTTTAGCTAAAACTAAACTATAAGTTCAAAAACACTTAACTAAAACTAAAATAAAATATAACTCTAACTAAAACTCTAAGTGCTAAGAGTCTAACTTGAAACTCTAGACTCTGAACTACAACTAAACTAAACTATAACTCTAACTAAAACTGTAAGCTAATATCAAACTAAAACTCTAAACTAGGGGAGGGGGCTCTTTGAGGGCCCAGGGGGGCGGGGACCCTTTTGGGGCCCGGGGCCTTTGGGGGCCCTTTGGGGGCCCGGGGGCCCTTTGGGGTTTGGGTAGGGGACCTTACAACACTGTTCAAATGGAACTTGTGCATTATAACGACCACGGAGTTTCACCCCAAATCATCTTCTAAAATGTCTCAAATTGTTTCGCCTAAATCATCTTCTAAAATGTCTCAAACTGTTTTGCCGAAATAAACCCCTAAAAGTAATTTCTGCGTGTTTCTTTGTTTCGACATCCCTGCGCTGTCACAATTTAAATTCTCAGAAAACCATTTCCCGCGTAAAATACATTCAATCTGTCTTGAATTTCTGAAAAAATATCTAAGGTGTTCCTACTTACACTATTATGGCTTCGATAGAATATTAATTCCCAATTTTATCACTAAGCCTAAAGACTAGAGAAGCCATATTTAAAAATAGAATATTAATTTATCTCTGTCACTAAAGACCATTTATCTCTCAGACCTAAGGACCAAAGAGGCCACATTGTTTCTTAATTCCCCTTCTTTGATCAATAATTCCCCGCTGATTATGGAAATCAATTTATCAGAAAACAAGTTCCCTTCGATTATGCAAATCCATTTCTCAGGAATTCTCTCCCCTTCGTGGATCAATACACTTAGATGGATTCTATATCCATATATGGAGTCCCCCCCGCGTCAATTGGGGCCTCCCTACTGCCTTGGGGGCATACAAGGTTTAAATAGAGTGGTTGTAAAAATTTCAAAAGGGGCTCATTTGATTAGAAATTAAAATTTCCCTTTTTAATAGTCAAAAGTGAGTGGAGAGTAATTAGCCCCCCTCTCACGCCCATCATTTTCCCAAACATTTTCAATCAAAGTTTAGAGATAGCCATTTTGTTCAACCTAGTTGAAAGTTCTGGAAATTATGTATTTAAGAATGACAAACTCCCCAGAGTTCCCAGGGCAAAGGTTGTAAGTTATGCCCTGGGGGCATATAAGGTTTTAAAGGATAGAGTGGTCGTAAAAACTTCAAAAGAGGCTCATTCAATTAGAAATTGAGAGGGCTAGTGCCCTTTTTAATAGTTGAAAGTGATTGGAGGGTAACTAACCCCCTCTGACGCCCACCATTCCCCCAAACACATCCAATCAAAATTTCCAGATAGCCATTTTGTTCAACGTAGTAGAAAGTTCAGGAAATTAGGTCTTTGAGTATGACAACACCCTCCCCTCCCCTCAGCCCTCAGGGCGAGGGTTGTAAGTTATCCCCTGGGGGCATATAAGGTTTTTATTGAAAGCGTTGTCGTAGAAACTTCAAAATGGCTCATTTGATTGGAAATTGAAAGGGCTAGTGCCTTTTTTAATAGTTGAAAGTGATTGGAGAAAGACTAACGCCCCTCTCACGCCCACCATTTTCCCAGACACATCCAATCAGAATTTTGAGATAGCCATTTTGTTTAACGTAGTTGAAAGTTCTGGAAATTAGGTCTTAGAGGATGACAACCGCCCTCACAGCCCTTAGGGTAAGGGTTGTAATTTATGCCCTGGGGGCATATAAGGTGTTTATAGGAAGTTTTGTCATAAAAATTCAAAAAGGACTCATTTGATTGGAAATCGAAAGGCCTAGCGCCCTTTTTAATAGTAAAAAGTGGTTGGAAGGCTTGACAATTTTATAGTAAAGATCGATTTGGGTATAAAATATTAGTTTTTTGTTGTTGTTGTTGTTTAGACCAGGGCACTTTGTATCGAAGAAGTTGTCGTAGGAACTTCGAAAAGGGCTCATTCGATTGAAAATAGAAAGTGCTCATGCCCTTTTTAATAGTCGAAAGGGATTGGACGGAAAGTAATACCCCTCCCACGCCCACCCTTCCACTGGGCTCTTTTGTTTGAAAAGTAAATTTTGCCAAAAGATTAAATCAAAATGCAATGTATTAAAGCTAATTCCCAATAAGGCATTTCAGCAGTATCCCAAGAATGACTGAGGATATTATATTCAAATTTTCGGGGCTGCTTTTGCTTATAGACTTTAACAAAATCAATATAGCGTAAATGTATCCAAGCTATCAAAGAAAGTAAACAGATTTATTTGCGAATTGTATCAAGTTTTCCATTTCAGGTCAACTAGAGGAGGTATGAAACTAAATTAAACACTACTATTTGTGTCCAGATTTTTAAGAAGGTGTATGTTGTTAAACATTGCTGAAAATTTTTCTCCAGCATACAAATAGCAGGCCAAACTATAAATTCTTAAAAAAACGAAAAAAGTTAAAGTATTATTTTCTTTTTCTCTGAAAAGACTATGTCAATATAAAACAAACAAAAATTAATTAAAAAAAACTTTTTCCACAAAATAAGTTTTTAAAAGAAAAGTAAAGAACTCCATTAAACAAAAATGAGCATAAATAAAATCAAATAATCTACCAAGTGTGAAACTACCATAAATCAGCATCGATAAATAAATGAAACCTAAAACGAACAGGAATTACAATAAATAACCGAGCCAAACTCAAAACGAGCAGAAATTAACTCAAGTTGGGCTAAAAACCCTATGCTTTCCCACGGCCAGAACATAATTTGCACTTTACTGAAAAAAATACAAATGAATGTGCATTGTCAGTTTAATATACATATACAGATATTTAGTAATCAAAATGTTAATATTATTTGATTTATTAAAGTTATAAAAGTGAAAACATTTATATTTTTTTCAGTAAAGTGCAAATTATGTTCTGGTCTTGGGAAGGCATAGGGGTTTTAATTATTTGCCTCAGTTTACGGTTATATTGACAATAAAAATCAAGAAAAATCAAGATTTAGTCAGAATCAGATTAAACACCTTTTTCCTTTTTTCCGATGGTAGCTGAAGCTTTGACTCTTTTCATATTGAGCAGCAGCTGCTCGTCTCCACGAATCCCTGGGGTTCTTTATTGGGCCCGCTTCATATTATGTTTTGTTTTAAGAATCTCACGTAACATTTTCGTTATAAGCTTGTTCCGTCTGTCGATCTTTATGATTTTTACTGCACTGAAAGACCTTTCGACGACAACGTTGGAGAAAGGAAGAAAAAGCTCAAATATTACTGCCAATTTTAGATTTTCGTACAGCTCGGTTCCGGAAGTTTTTCCTCGAAGAAAAAAAATAAATAAAATAAACACCAGTAGTTAACCGCATCCATATTTTTGAATATTTTCAACATTGATAAGACTTTGCTTCATCCGCTCCTGTTCGATTTTTTTTTTAATCCTATTATAATACTATTTATAATACTATAACTATTTAATCCTATTATAATTTCTCCTTATTTCGAATGAAGTGTTGGAGAGAATTCGAATCTTGTTGATAGAAGAGCATCGCCAAGTGCTGAAAACCATTTTTTAACCAAGATGGGCCCAGGATTGCACAAAGATTCCATTTATGTAGGTCCCAGGGACTTCTTGCTATCCGGTTTGAAGCCGGCTTAAGCACTTCGGTGTAGACTTGAGAAGATATCTGATCCCCGTCCTGCACTGGTATCCGGGGTCATTGCTTTTCCTGAGGCGAAAATAATTTCGATGATTTAAAGAACATGAAAATTAAAACTCGGAATGTTACGACGTTAAAAAATGACTATGGTATCGACATTTTGACTGACGAATTAAGACGATTTGAACTGGATTTATTAGGAGTTTCAGAAACTCATATACCAGGGGTAGGAAGTATTAAAAATTAGGCGATATAGAATTTGTTCACTCAGGCAGGAAGGATGGGGTACATAGACATGGAGTAGGGCTCATGATGAATAAAGAAGCTGCGAAGTCTTGTTTAGGCTGGGAAGGTATTAATAACAGAATACTAATTGCTCATTTTATTACTTTAAAAGTTGAGGGTACCAGTTACAGTAGTATACGCCCCTGTAGAACCGACTGACGGAGATACTAATGACTCAGATGAATTTTGCTTACAGTTACAGGAGCAAATAGACAGGATCCCAGGTAGAAATATGATGTTGTTACTGGAAGATTTTAACGCCCAGGTCGGTAGAAATAGGGATGGATGGTATCCTAACCTAGGTAAATTTGGTGTACTAAAAGAAAACAGTAATGGATACAGACTTTTGCAATTTTGTAGGTATAACAATCAAATTATAACCAATACGGTGTTTGGTCATAAAATGACTCATAAGTTAACATGGTAGCCACGTGATGGTAAGACAGCAAACCTTATTGATTATGTTATAGTAAACCGAACACTGGCAGGATCAATACAAGATACTAGGGTATATAGGAATGCCATTATTGATGTTAAAAGTAAATATCACCATCTAGTAACGTCAAGGGTTAATTTAAAGCTGAAATATTGGAAGCGTAACTACCTCCCGGGAAGTTATGATGTTGGTAGACTCCAGGATGAGAATTTAAGAGAAACTTTCCAGGAACAGTTGAATTTGGTTGGAATAATTTTAGAAAAATAATTTGTGAAGTTGCTGAAGGTGTCTTAGGGAAGAAAGCTAGAACTGCAGCTAAGAATATTAGTGAAAAAGCTTTTATGTTTAATAGAGAGGAGAAGGGACTTGCACAAGATTTATCTGAGTGATAAATCGTACGAAAATAAAATAGATGGAAAAAAAGTAGAAAAAGCATTAAAATATGAACAATGGATGTGAGAGGTAGGGGCCATGGATAACATTGCCGGTGATCTGGAAGATGCAGCTAGACGGCATACTGGTATTTTAACAAATTGCGAGGGAGTAGTCAATCCGGACTTGACCCAGTTAAAGATAGGAATGGGGCCGCAATTTGCGATAAGGAAACAACTAAAGAGAGATGGGCCGAACATTTTGAGAATTTGCTTAACCGAGATAGAGTTGCGGGAAAAAACATAGAGGGAAATGAAAAAGCTTGGGGTACCTTTGATGTGATGGAAGATTTGTTTTGTGAGAAAGAATTAGCGACAGTACTAAAAGTATTAAAAAAATAATAAGGCTCCAGGTGCTGATAGGGTGGTAAATGAGTTTCTTAAATATGGTGGTTCTGAGGTTAGAAATAAATTACTGAAGATTATGAATATGATTTTTGAAAAAGGGGAAGTACCTTACGATTTTAGGAAATCCTTAATTAAGCCACTGTATAAGAGAGGAGATAAAAGTGAGTGTGGTAATTATCGAGGCATTAGTCTGGTCTCTTTAGGTAGTAAATTACTTAGTAATATAATACTTTTTAGACTGAGAGATGCTGTAGACAAAGTTTTAAGAGATGAACAATGCGGTTTTAGAAAAGGTTGAGGATGTGTCGGCCAAATTTTCACTCTTAGGTTAAAAATTGAGAAGTGCCTGAGTTGTCAAACAACTTTGGTCCTCAGTTTTTACAGATTATGAGAAAGCGTTCAATTCTGTTGATAGAAGAGCTTTAGTAAAGGTTTTACCCTTGTATGGTATACCAGACAAATACATTAAAGTGATTAGAGCTATGTACAAGAATAACACTGCTGCGGTTAAGGTAGGAAATGAGGAAGGCAGCTGGTTTGGTATTAAATCAGGAGTTAAGCAGGGTTGTTTTCTATCCCCCTTTATATGAATTACAAGAAACAAGATTAGAATATTAGAAGCTAAAGTGATGACAGTGGTCAAATATGGCTCTGAAGCATGGGCGCTCCGAAAAGAGGATGAAGATTTGCTAAATGTTTTCCAGAGAAATTGTTTAAGGATTATTCTGGGTACCCGGCTGACTGACCGCATTTCAAACAATAGGCTATACGAAAAATGAGGTTCAATCCCGCTCTCTAGGGCTATAATGAAAGAAAGGTTGAGGTGGCTAGGGCACGTTGTGCAGATGAAGAATGACAGATTGCCGAAGATTGTTCTTTTCGGCCAACCGTCTAGGGCTAAACGGAAAGCAGGTCGTCCTCGTCTGGGTGGGAGAACGTCATGAAGAAAGATTTAAAGGAAATGGGAACTTCATGCGTGGGTGTAAAAAGGGAGGCTTTGAATAGATTGGGATGGAGGAGGAGCGTGCGTAGCTGTGTTGGCCTCAGGTGGCTTGATGCTGCAGTGAGTTATTAGTAGTAGTAGTAGTAGTTCGAGAGAATCAGGCCTTAGTGACTGAGCTGATACAGGGTCAACCATTTCTGCATATTTGTAAATGTCGAAATCGAAACGAAATTGAATTTGGATCTGCTGCACAGCTGCGATGTAAGAAGATTGTGTGGCTCTGAGGATCTTTTCAACTACGTCTTGGGGTACACCAGGATCTGATTTTAGCCCCAAGAGAGACTTCTGCCCATTTAGATCCAAATAAATAGTTTCGAAGGGAAGGTAAACGCTTGGGTCATTTCATAAACTTGGAATGCATTTGTTGACCTAGTCCTTCTTTATGAAGCTCAAAGGCAATTCCTTGAAAAGAGATTCAGTCTCTAGTTTGAGGCGATAAACTTGTGGTTTTTCAACTTGAAAAGCTACACTGAATTCAGTAAGAAATCCCAATGCAAAGGAAACAAATTCAAACATATTCATGACTGGGTTCAGATTTATGTATACAAGCTCATATAGCTGTATTGGATCATCAACTAGTAGAAGTCTGCAGTAGGCACTAAGAGTATCCAATTATTCCAAAATTATGTCCACAGCAACTTTGACTGAAAGCCATCATGTCTGCTCAGACCAGTGCTTCCATTCCACTAAAGTGGGAATAAAGTATTTAAGTGCGAAAAAAAGAGTGGAATTACAGTAGGATACAATCCGGAAGTAAGTTTGTTACTGTGCTTACTATTGGCACAGGAACGTTAACAAAATTGATTCTTGCGCTATATTACCAGTGTTTCCACTTTATTTTTTTTTTCAATCCCTTAAAGGCAAGTAGAAAATCCCTATTTTCAATACCAAAATCCCTCAAAGTTTCTCCATTTTCTGACTTCTTTCCAAGTTAGAAGTAAAGACCTATTAGGCTGACTTTTAATAGCATTTGTTCAAGACGACTTATTTTGTATACTTACACCAAAATATCTTCTTTTAACATTTAAAGTAATGCTTTAAATTAATCGACTTGTTAAATTCTTTTATGATTAATAGATTCCGGGTCCAGATCTCAGATTCTAAACCATGTCAATATATTTTATTTATTTGTTTTTTTGCCATTATCTTTTCCTTCTCTATTACTACTTTTGCAACGTCCCCGTTTCTATTTGAATTGGTACGAATGATTAGCATGAATGATATCCAACCGGTCGCTTTTTCACGCATTATTTTTATTTCGACTTTTTTTTTTAGTTGTTAATTTGAAGTAGAGCATAGTAGCAAAAATGAATCCCGTAAAGCTTGATTTAAGGACAGCGCCTGCATTTTGATCTTTTGAATTATTCGATTTTAACTAGTGTAGACTGCTGCCTGCCTCCCAGTTTTCCAGAAAATGCCAAATGTAGATGCACTTTAATTTGCATTCAGGAAAATTTAATGAGAATTACCAAATAATAAGATTTAAGACAAAACACCAAACACTAAGATTAATACCTTGAGTCAGCATTGTCGTCACCATCCCGATCTTCTTTCCCAATGCCTAAAAAAGCGACGCATTCAAACGTAGTCGCATCGGATTTCACGGACTTCATTTTTCTTTAAATTCTCCGTGAACGTAGGGGGGGGGGGGGGCGTGACGCTTCATCCCATGCTTGACAGAAATCATCGCAGCCAAAGTTACGTTTTTGAGCCCATTCCTCTTTTCATTTTTTACTGTTTTCAGAATGCTGAAAAGTCTTTCCACAACGAAATTTGAGTACGGAAGTCCAAAATTAACCGAATGACATGAAGAACGCTAGTGAACTTTAGCATTCCACTTGGCCTCTTGATAGATGCCACCCAATTCCAAAAATCAAACCTTCAGTCCTTCCCCGTTGATTATTTATTTCAAATTTCGCGAATATATCCAAGTCCGACAAAAACTAGAACGTTTGTAAATCGCTTTTGCCGAAATCCCACCGTTGCATTCAAAATTCCTATTTCCGTAACAAAAATCCATAAGCTCGGCAAGGAAAAAAGTGGAAAATCTAAATTTAAAATAGAAATGAAGTACTAAAGTAGGTCTAAAAAATTAGAGGAGAAACATTTAAAATAAAGTCGTCTACTCTAAAATATAGTAGAAATGGAAGCACTGGCTCAGACTGCAGAATCTTATGCATGTCAACTTTGTAGAACTTTTAATATTCAAGGAAAACAGTTCGCCTCTTGTGACTAAGATCTTCTAAGGAACAAAAGAGACTGACATTTTTGGTAGATTGTTGCATATACTAGCTGTTCCATTTTGTCTTTTCTCAAGTTAATTTTTTTTAGCAAAGTAATGTAACCTAATTTCACATGACAAATTTACAGATATATAGCACAGCAGCCAAGGGGATATCAATGAGTATCGGCTGGCTTTTAATCACCTTAAAATAACCATCTTGTAAATGAAAACATTCCTTATTGACAAAAAAGTCTTGCTACAATTGAAAGAACAAAATGTTCGAAATGTCAGTAAAAGGTGACAGATCACCTGGTATCCGAAATTTATTCAATTTTTGGTGTCGTTAGAGGATTGCAGCAGCTATTGATTGCGGTTCAATTATCAAGAATCAGAATGAGGCAGGGACGCTGTGGAAACAGGAGAAAGCAGAGAAGTTTTAACGAAAATAACAGACAAATTACTCTTATCTGGATAACTAACCAAGTTTTCGGTGAAGGCACAGAAAAGGGGAGGAAAAGGGATTTCTGAGAAAAACATCTCGTTTATTACTATAGATTATTCAGTCTAATGTGCTCTAGAGGTGCAGAGGGCTGTCCAGTAGAAGCAGGATATAAACCATTATTTTCTTACTGCATGTCCTGGTTTAATTGAGCAGTACCTCTGCACCTTTGACGGCAGGGGTCCCTAATTTGTACCTTTACTAGGTTTTCCTCAAATTATTAGCAGTGTTGAAATAATCTTGGACCCCTCTTCTCTTGACTTTTAGGTCAATTTAGTTGTTATCGTCGTCTTCTAGAACGTTCTATTTAGCAGAGGCAATCATTCAAACATAATGAACTACCGAATTGACTGTGCAAAAGATCCTTAACTCACTTTATGGTGCGTTCAGACTATCAGCTTTCTGGAAAAACAGGATCAACAATTACTTCCGTGCATTTTCTTTCTTTGAGTCGGAAGAGGATCTTCTAGGGCCGAAACCCTAGAAATCCCTTAAAAAATTCAGAAGACTTGTTAAAATCCCTAAAAATCCCTAAATGAAAAAGTTTGCCCCTTAAAGACTTCAAAAATCACCATTATAGGGGAAAAATCCCTACAATGGAAACACTGACTGCTATGGTCAAATCCTATTATGAAGTATAGGAATTTAATTTAATAGGAAGTTAATATTTATTTGCAGGATGTTTTGATTTCTGATTAACGATATTCATATTTACTTATATCCTGTTAGATGTCTTTAAAAACAAGGTTAGCAATTTTCTTCTTTTCTTCTTTGTTCCTCAGAAAGGTTAGCGGGCGGTTCAAATTGACACAAGTGTATTTAAACTGAATAATTATTTTCAAAATTAATTACACTTTGATTCACGAGCGGTATTTTCTTAATTTTCAGGGTCATTACATATCTACCTCCGATTTTTCAGATTAGAATATTTTGGTTTACTATTGAAATATCTGAAGGTGTCAAAAAAAAGACTCACGGGAATAGCTGAAATTTTTTAGAGGAACCTTGCGTTTCAAAAATAGTATTTGACACTTTTTCTACAGATTACTTGGTACTCGGAGGCTACTTAATTAAACAATATTATGTAATCCTTAACATACAAAATAACCTTTTTATTAATAAACCAAACTCCAGGATTAAATCATTCAAAATATGTGTCACTGACTGACAATAGCTTCTAATGCCTTCACATCCGGTTCTAAATTAATCAACTTGTTCGATTGCTGCACAAGCTCTGAAATAGAAACTCTTCCTCTCTGTCTTATGAACTTAGCTACAGCCTCAAGTTCCTCTTGTGCAATATAAATGAATTTTCCTCGGTCGTCCATAACTCCTAGAAATAAAAGTACTTTGAAAATTCCGCTGCATGGTTGCCACTGGAAAGGATTATAGACAGATGGACGAGTTTATGCTGTGTTTCTGGTCACATCTGGTTTCATCTCTTGGCTTGTAATATTCTCCTCATATAGCTGAGTATCAGTCCTTTAATTTTTTTTTTATTATTAGTTCCTCTTCTCTCCGTCTAGCCCTTGCCAGTAAATCTTCTGATGAGGATTAACCTTGATCCCCAAAATATTACACAATTTTCCATTTGTTATATATATTTTATTCTAGGAGTGGAGGGGGGGGGGGGGCGAGGCCTTCTTATACCAGTGGCGGATCCAGGGGGGAGAGGTGGCGCACGCCCCCCTAACATAGTCTAAAGCAGTGTAAGATACTTAATTAACGCAAATTTGCATTAATTAAACTTGCTCCTAACGCAAGTTTATCGGATCAACCTATTTTGCGTCCCCCTAAAAAAAAAAAAAATCTTGGATCAGCCCCTGGCTTATACCCTCCCCAGTGGATTTCTTTGATTGGAAGACTTCAACTTTTTTATGTCAAAACTAAAACAATCAAAAACAAAAACAGTGTAAAGTCATTCCTTACAATTTTCAAACAAATTTTCAAAACAATAAAAAAAAAGAAATCCCGACTCGTACCAGTCCGATATTTTTTATTCTTGACGATAGAAATTAAAAACAATAAAGTTTTGCAGGCAAAAGCTTTTGTCACTTCTAAACATCATTTATGATTTCTACACAGAACAAAAACATCAAATTTATTAGCTAATTAACAGTTTCTTCTAGCTTAATCCACCGCCATTTATTTTAGCTTTTATTTGCTAGAAAATAGCTACCATTTCAACATAGGAGTGCATTATTTTTTCAGCTTCAACAGTTTTTCTCTTTTCCTTTTAAGACCCGGCAATCTAGAAACCGATCGACTATGAAGAATGGTTCCTCTTGAATCTTCAAGTACAAAACAAAGAAACAAATTAATAAACAAACATTTTATCCATGTCTAAGGCAAATAATAGATAAGAGAAGTAATTTATCATTGCAAGGCCAAAAGACGATGTGCTAATGTCAAAACATTCAACTTAAATCAAGAGACATAACCATTTTGGAGACAAGCTACAGGACAAACGCTTTCCCTCCAACAAAGCTATAAAACGACAAAAGAATAAAAGATCAACAACCCTATTCCACGTGTCAATGTCTTATAATCAACTTTGGTGGCACTTTATAGGGGCCTGGAATATTTTCTATTTTTGCTACAAACTTAGAGGACCAAGACCGTACTACTACAAACTGGTACAAAAATGACAAGCACAAATTTGAAGACAGAAAGAAGATAAACAAGGGGATATTGCATGTCCTCTAGTGCAGCAAAACAGTCTTTCGTCTGTTTTTGACCCACGAGGTTTTAATCGGATCCTGGTTTTCATCGAAACAGTTTAAATCCTCTTTATCACGTGCTATAACAGGCTCATTGCAAAGTCTTTGTCAGAACAGGCCGTGCGTAAGTATGCTTCTACATCTTCCATGATGCGGACGATCTCACGTTCATCACAAAAGTTACTGGGAGAGTCAGGATCATATTAATAATATTTGATGAATGGTAGCTTACAGAGACTTCAACTAGACTAGACTTCAAAGACATAGGACAGGTTAACCAGTATCGACTGAAAGAGACTTCGCAGCCCGAGCTTGCGAAAAGAGGACTAGATTGTCAACTCGAAACATCGGATGAGAACTAAACTAATTTTATACATTTTCCGTGAAAGAAAAGCCACCGTTAAAACAAAGAGATTAAGTATGGGGTGTTGATTTAGCTTTGACTGGGAAAGGTTCCTCGACTGGGGAACTTGAGAGATTTAACCATGATAGAAAAAAAAAACCGGTTAAGCACTAATTGTAGCAACTGAAGTAGTAACTAGAATGATGATGGGTGTTGGAGTAGAGGAGTTTGTATGAGCAGTTGTAGCAACTGCTTTAAAAGAACTGTTGTGCTTTGGGGGCCCTCATCTTTATCCATTCGAGAGCTAAAATAAATTGATAAAATTGTTTTATTCGTCCATTTTTTAGCAGCCCAACCATTCGATAAACTTGTAAGTTAGTTCACTCAAGCACCAATACTTATCATCCCCCTATCTCCTCCCCCTAAGATCTGTACTAAAGCCTTTGGTCATAAGATAAAGCCTTTTGTGATGCAATGCCTATGCAATAATAGAAAGGTGAGGTTTATTGCAAGCCCTATCCCCCCTCTCAGCCACTAAGACAAAAATATAATAAAAGAATAAAGAGGCAGAATGTCACAGGGTAAGTGCTTAAGCTTGATGGAGTCCTGGGAATAAAATATTTTTTTTACTTTTTACTATTTTTTACGATCAAGATAAACTGATAATAATGGATGCACGACAGAGAAGTCCCCCTTATGCTCAAATGTGGATGAATGATAATCAGACAAAGAAAGAGACAAGAGCCTTAATTTCCTTTTGTTTACACTTTCCACTTTGACGAAAAGATATTGTCTCCCTGATCGGTAATCTAGGATGGAAAATTGGTTTCACTTCTTGGAAGAATTTCACAACAAACCTTTTTTCTATTGACGTCAAAAATAACCGTCGAAAAAGATTTTGATGTTTCATTGATGGTTTTTGACAAGTATACACATTGGCTGCTTTGGGGACACTAGCCAGCAGCTGTCTAATAAACCAATGAGAATTAGAAGTTACATTGAAGAGTAGCTCAGTACTTATACTGTAAGCTACATATCATTTATAGTGAGTTACTTTAAAAACAAGCTCCCGAAAAAAGATATTTTTCAAGGAAAGGCAAAGAACCATATTAAAACCTAAGACGAGCAGAAATAAAGTGATATGATACTTCAAACTTAAAAAGGAACAGAAATTACTATTAATGAATAGTAATTGAAATAAAAACGAAACACTGGAATGAATTTTCATTTCACTGAAATGAAATGAAAATGAAAACCCAAAGCGAATAGAAATTTAATGAATAATTAAATCAAATATAAGAGTACATATACTGTTATAGATACAATGAATCCTGAAAAGAACAAAAATCAAAACGAATGACCAAAAATAAACAAAAATTACAGGAAACTAGAGCAGGGACAACACTCCCTGAGCTTTCTAAAGTCCAGAACATCATTTGCGCTTTACTAAAACGATTTGTATTTCGACCTGTGTGTTTTCTATTGTCATAACATTAATAAAGACACATCCAAAAAATAATATGACAAACCATGTTTTTCAAATAAGAGCTGTGCAACAACCCCCCCCCCCCAACTATCGAAAAAGCTTGTGTGTCGTTTGTATTTTATCGAAAACGATGAAATTTTTGATAATGTAGCTTTTATTGTCAACACATCGACACAAATGAACATCACCATAATAATCATGATTAATAAAAAAAAAGAACACTGATTTTCTTAAGATATAATGATGTTATTTCCTGGAAGTCTCAGCAATTTTTTGTTTTTTGATATTGTAAATATAAAAAAGAAAATCTTTAAAAATAATTTGTTTACTACGACTTTTCTTAGGTTATAATATTTCTATTTACTTTTCTACTTCTTTTTTGAATTTTTTTTTAATTTTTGTTCGTTTTCAATTGATATAGTTTTATTAACGTTTAAAATTAGGAATCATTGCAAGGCTTTTTTCAGTTTTTCTGCTTAAAAATTAAATTCTGCATTGCAGTTTATATTTTCGGAAAAAAAAAATGCGAATACTTGGTAAATTTAGCAGTGTTTTTTTTTGCAACTTTTTTTTGGAGGAGTAGGGAGATTAGTATTATTCGTAGCTTTGAAATCCTCGTAAGTTTTTGTCTTCTATAGGACTTACGCAATCTGACCCTCCTTTTATAGGCATTCTTGAACATGCTCGTATATGCACGTCACAAATCAATACAACCAGATATTATTCCCTAAGTTTTTTTGTGTTAACAGAGGTTCCCTGGGCCTTGACGCTTTAACTGAGGAGTCTACACGACCTAAAATTTAAAGCAGATCAAGAGAAAAATAAAATTCTAATTCTTTGCGCCAAGAATCCATATAATCATTTATTCTCTTTCAAAATTTATTAACCCCGTTGAGATTTCCTTGGTCCAGTTTATTCTCCCTAAAAGTTTCAGGCTCGTTGATCGAAGAGACAATTTTGGGTTTTCCCAAATCTACACAACTAATTTCTTTCAAAATATTTCTTTTCCCCCTAGTTTCGTCTGACACACTAAATATATTCCAATAAGTTACTATTTGGATAGTCTTGGCGACTATACTGTCTTTTGATTTACCTCACTACTTCACCGCCAATAGGTTCTAAGTTCTCTTCGCCGAATAGGGCCAACACTTTTACGGAAGTCAGAGACATACGTTTGTTGACTACCCGCATCCTTGCCCTCTAAGCGCAAAATCTGAAGCCCCATTGTCTCCCTCCGGCTTTTCTAAAGTTTCAGCTCAATCCCCACAAATAATTTCGAAGATGTGTCCATTTCGGTAAACCAGATACACAGTATCTCCCCCTCGCCCCCCAGGACAAAAATTCGAGGTCCACTCGGCCAACCAGTATCCACCGAAAACCTCAACCTCATCCCCCAAACTGTACCTGCAATGGTGCAGACAGACTTTTTTGCATCTGGGTAGACTTTTTTTTTTTTTTTTTTTTTTTTTTTTTTTTTTTTTTTTTTTTTTTTTTTTTGTCTACATTACTAGCCTACTTCATCAGGAATAGAAACAGTGGCTCATAATGCCAGCATATTCAAATAGCTTGAAGACTAAAATTTTTCAAACCTTCCCTTTTAATCCCTTTCTCCAAATAAGATTCAAGGTCCAATTGTCTCCTCTAGCCTTTCTTAGAAGTTCCAGCTTGATTCCAGCACAGACTCGTTCCCAAGTTATTGCAGACACGTAGTTCCAACTTGATCCACAGACTCGTTCCCAGGTTATTGCAGACACATCATTTTGATCATCTGGTAACACTGAAAGTTTTTTGATGTACCTCGCTACTTAACCGGGAATCACCTAAACTACCTCCCTACCTCCTGACTACCTAACTAATCTATCCCAATACCTCAACAACTCACTACCTCACTACAATTGCTAAGAACTGTAAAGCTCTTACTCGCTGCTCGGGCTGTGCGCAGACTGGACATTCGAAAAATTCGGATACCCCTTACTTGACTTACTTGGCTTAAGGCTCCTGCCGAGGGTTCGGCGTAGAGAACGATGAGACTAGGCACCTCCAGGTTGACCTATCGCTTGCCAGGATCGCAGCTTCTTCCACCGGGATGTGGGCTTGGGTGAGGAATTCATCGGCTTTGTCTTTCCACCTAGTGTGTGGGCGTCCTCTGGGTCGTTTCCATCCGTGTAGGGTGGGATCCAAGTCAAATTCGACCCGAGCTGGGGTGTCGCGTGGCATGCGAAGGAGGTGGCCGTACCACCGAACACTACGCTGGGCAAGCTGCGTTGAGAAAGGAGTTTGAGCCGTACGTGATAGGACAGTCTGGTTGCTAACGAGGTCAGTCCAGTGAAGTCTTTCGATTCTTCGGAGATGTTTCGTCTGAGCGACATCGACGGCGCTGAGGATAGATTTGGCAGCTGGCCACGTCTCCGCTTCATACAGCAGGACGGTGCTGACTGACGCATTGTAGATGCGGATTTTGGTAAATCGGCTTATGTTTGGCTTTCGCCAGATGCTGCTAAGCCTCCCAACAAGTGCTGAGGCTTTGGCAATTCGAGATGTAAGCTCTTTTGTGATCAAGCCATCATTCGACAGAATAGATCCCAGGTAAGTGAAGTCTTCAACCACATCTACTCGGTTGCTTCCAATGTTGACTTCCTTTACAGTAGAACGGGACGTGGGGGGGCTCAAGGAGCATAACTTTGGTTTTCTGCCAGTTGATTTTCAGTCCAACTTTCTAGGCTTCTTCTGAGAGCACCGGGAGAGCTTTGGTCATCTTATCGACGGTGCTCGCAACTAGCGCTATGTCGTCGGCGAAGTCAGCATCAGAGAGTACCCGGTCTCCGAACTGAAGACCGAATTGAAGGCAGTATCATCGTTTTTCGTTGCGGTAAAATTTTTCGGGTGGAGGGTTGCAGGCCCAACCGACCCTAGGCCTGGGATCTAATTAGAGCTAGGACTTGCCTAGATACTGAAAGTCCCTGGGGTGGGCTCCACCCACCTCATAAGGTTGAGGCTGCCCGTAAACATGGAGCGTTTAGTTAGGGAA
The DNA here is from genome assembly GCF_049724085.1 of Artemia sp. Qi Xiang Cuo. Classification (NCBI taxonomy): domain Eukaryota; kingdom Metazoa; phylum Arthropoda; class Branchiopoda; order Anostraca; family Artemiidae; genus Artemia; species Artemia sp. Qi Xiang Cuo. The sequence continues at coordinate 55,461,819 of NC_142797.1, read as the reverse complement.
AACCCCATATCCAGAGGCACGTGGTCAGCAGACATAGTCTGCCTCATTCCGGACGAACTCCATTCGCCAAATATCCCCTGTCAAATAAATGGCAGTTTGCACTATGCAACCAGATTAACCAACCATGTTAGACTCGCAAATGCCTGTTGCACAGAAACGTATGAATTCCAGAAAATGAACACTGGTCAACGAGTTACATCATGGAATTTTAATGGAGGCGTCTCAGTGAATTTACCCATAATCCACACTGTATGTGACACAAATGAGGCTCTCTGCTTTCAGGAACACATTCTCACTGCCGATAGTCTAGGTTTGTTGGACACGGTTGCTTCTACTGTCGTAATAAGTCGTGCTGCTAGACACTCCGGGACTGGTCGACCGAGTGGAGGTATTGCTATTCTTACCAGAAGTGTCCTCTTACCCGAACACTATCGAGACATTGACTATTTTACGGCAATCAAAATTCAGAATTCCGTGGTAGTTTCAGTATATTTACCCACCGACTACCGTGATGCTACATAAGAAAACCAAGTTAATCAAGGCTGCCGGCTAGTCAGTTCCCTCGTGTTAGATTGAGAAGTGCAAAACCTAGCAGTGATCCTTGCAGGTGACATGATTTGTAACCTTTCTGACGACAGTAGCAGTCGTGAAAATATTCTGAGTAGCATGTGCTCTCAGCTGGTGGCTGTAGAGAGTGTCCAAAGTTTCAAATACATAAATAACTCCGGTAGTACCTCTTCTCTAGAATTTTTCATGTGTTCTCCGAATATAGAACCAGATCCTCAGTTATCTCCAATTTCAAAACCTCAGACCATATGCCTATCAGTAATATATTCCTGTTCAAATTGCTTCGTTGAGTGACCAAAGTCTAGACAATGATAGTAAATGACATGAAGCCACCTACTGGGATTGTGTTGATATGTTTACGTTCCAGGCTTATGTGATTCTATCATGGGAAGGATGAAAGTGCCGTTCCACTTAATCCCCCCCCCCCGAAAAAAACACTAACCTACACAGAGAAGCAAACCTTGCTAAACATAAACTATTCTAAGATTGTACACGTTCTACGCGCTGCCAAGCGTGCTAGTGTTCCAATTCGCAGAGTACGTCTCGGAACTGAGAAGTATGGCTGGTCAAGTAATCCTGACCTAGTTAATTCTTGAGCTAAATCGAAATTCTGGTTTGATATTTGGAAGGAGTGTGGTATGCCGCATCAATGTCTAGTAAATGAAATTCGTCTGAAAACTTTCACGAAATTGCTTAGGCAAAACCTGGCTAAGTCAGTAGCTGAATTATCAAGTAAAGGGACAAGTGATCCTAATTTCGTATGGAACGTTCTCAAAAGAGATAACTCAAAAGCCTCTAATGTTGTCAAAATTGCCAGTGACCAGTGGTATGATTACTTTAAAATTGAGTTTTCCGAGCCCGATCCATCATTGTCAAATCTCGGGTCAATCAAATGGTGAGATAAGTTCCCTTATTACTCGATCTGCGGTTACCGAGTGCATTTCTAAGCTAAAAAAGAAAACTTCTCGCGGTGTTGATGGCCTCTTTGCAAAGCATCTTAGGCGTCAGTCTCTGCTACTGATTGAGCATCTGGCTTTATTCTTTCAGATGATATTATATTGCGGTATAGATTCTGATTGGTTTAGTACTGGAGTAATAATGCTGGTATTAAAAAGGGGAAAGCCCTCGAACCAGTGTTCTTCTTTTTGGCCAAATTACGATCTCGCCAGTTTTGTGCAAAGTTTTTTAGTTATTAATTATTAATGAGATATCTAATAAGTGTTATACACCGAACAACCAGTTTGTCTTCAAGAAAGGAGTAGGCCGTGACCCTGCTCACCATTTGATTGATAATTTTCTTCTAAATGCTCATGAAAATAATGAGGTAGGCTATTATATTTTGCTGGATAAGAAGCATCAAGAGCGTTCGACTCAGGTGTGCATTTGCATACCTTATTGACTGCTTATATGCATGTAGTTAATACATTTGTCATCAAAGCAACACGTATAAAAAACCAAATGACAGAGTTCAGGTCTCCGTTTTACCTAGTACAGTGGAACTTACTGCTTCAATTCCAGAAAAGAAAGGTATTAGACAGGGTGCTGTTTACTTATCTGCCCCTATTTAATAATATTGTTATTGTGCCGCAAGAGAAAGTTCAGCTAGGTCAACGTGCTATTAAAGCATAAAACACACGGACCTACCTTGGTATACCAATTGGGTCATATCTTCGCGCCACGCGTCAACTTCTTAAATTTTTTTTGCCAGGAACTCTAGCAGAGCGCACGTTTTACTAGCTGCATTAAAGTTCAAGTTTAACCGCCGTATCCTAGCTAGTGTGTATAATTTATTGTTCCCCGTTTTGGTTTCTTCTTACTATCGTAGAACAGCGTTCGGAACTGAGGAAAATCGAATCCTCAATAGCGAGCATAAGCGTATTGGTCTTTGATTTAACAGAAGCAATTCTGATTTCTTGGTTTTTCAACGACTCTGAAGAAAATTACCATTTCATATTTTGACCTAAAAAGGGCAACAGAGGGAGGCTGGTTGCCTTTCAATCACCTTCAGTCCTAAAAGAGGGCACCCGAATATTCAACCTTCAACCGAATAACGTCCCTTTCAAGTTTACCATCAATGGACGAAAAAATGACGAGAAAAAACTTTTATCACTTTTTGTTGGGCCCATTTTGGGAAGAACCAATATTCCACGTTTCTACGAACAACCGTTCCGTAAAAAGTGGCTGGGGGAAAAAGACAAATAAAACATTGAGGGTACATGGCTCTTTACTTAGGCAGCTGTCTTTGATACATTACGCCTCATGGTCGCCCGCTGACAGCTGGGATCCCCAAGATAATATCCTGGATCTCGTACAATTTAATAGAGCGGAAGACTGGCAACTGAACCCTTTGCACCACTTAACTGACGAAATGGTCTTCTCGTGAAACAGGGCAAAAGAACAAAAACCCTAATAATACTTACTAGTTCCCACCCCTTCAAACAGTCTCTTGTAGTATAAGAAACGCTTAAAGAAAAAGAGATAGAAAGTAAGAGATAGAAAGTAAGCGAGAAAGAGAGAGAGAGAGAGAGAGAGAGAGAGAGAGAGAGAGAGAGAGAGAGAGAGAGAGAGAGAGGGGGAGAGGGAGAGAGAGCGAGAGAGAGAGAAAAAAAAAATTCTTATGTTTTCCGTGTTATTAGCTCAATTTTAATTTTTTGGAATTTACCAGCCTCCTCTTCCCACTTTCGGAAGAATACCAGCTAAGTTCATTAATTCTGCAAATCCAAGCATAAATGATTTTGTAATTCACTATTAGAAGATAGTTATTCAAGAGAGAGCATACTTCTTATAATATCTCAGCTTTTACATTCAGAGGCTTTTACATAATTCCATATTGAGATTCTAGGATTACCCTAAAAAGGAGAATATTCCTGAATAGAATGCTTCTTCAAGCTCTTAGATCTCCATCAAGCCCCAAAATGAGATATATTTCCGAAAAATAAAAAACCATTAACGAGAAAGAATGTATTAAAGACAGGAAATAATAAATAAAGCTTATCACCATACAAATTATTCTGTGAGCATTCGCATCGAAAATTATTCAAAATAAAGAGATTGTGTTGAATTTGGTTGGCTTCCAAATAACGATTAATACCCTCTGTTAATTTTTTAGTACAACCACGTTTTGATTTTCTTTAATAAATTAGAAACTTATGTACATGTAAAGTAAATTCCAATACAAAGTAAGAGGCGAAATATACTTAGAACAAACAGATATTGACCCACAAAAGAAGTTAAACTTTAAGAAAACGATTCCTTTTCTCTCGGCCAGTTCTGGTTCCTTTTCTCGTAGTGCATGGTTCAGTATTACGAATTGTTGGATGTAGGCTATACATCTGAATTAAGCAATTGGTCACATATTAAAAGCTCCCTAGTAAAATAGGCCTACACTAGTCCAATTTTAATCCCACGAAACCGACAACAAAATCACCCGTTTCTATGAACATCATACCTTGAAGCTGGTGTCAAGAAATTTTCCGTACTTGATCCATTACTTTTTTAATAAATTACTCGTATTATGTTCCAGAAGCATATCGTAAATACCAGTGCACTTTGTTAAAATCCCGTGGACTAGGATTACATAGTAAATCGTGTTTTCTAGGGTTACAAGGTAGGCTATACCTTTCTAATTAAATACATCTTTGACGCCTTTATTTTAAAATTGGGGTTAGTTGCCCGTGTTGGTGAGATATCGTCACTAGAGACGTATTTTCCAAAATTTTCAATCATTTTCATGAAAACCACAAAATGGAACTTTTGTTTCGATGCCTTGTGGGTCGACGGGGACAAAAGGGTTGTTTGTGTCCTCTCACAAATTTGTACGCCCATAAATCCTGCCCAAAGAAGCCCCCCCCCCCCCCACAAACACAAAAAATATGTAAGCAATAAGTATTACAAAATTTTGAAATAAACTTCTTCATGCAGAGGGGAGGAGGGTAAAAGAGAGGTTTGTAAGAGAAAAATGGTGACAGAAAGAGAGGGAGAGATGAGAGGAAGATGAGAGGGGGAGGGAAAAAGAGAGAAAAGGAGAAGTAGAAAACACAAATTTAAGATGTAAGGAGCGCTTGTACTCGAAGAGATAGAATTTTAGTCTATCTTGTCTGGTTCAACAGTTTTAGTCGTTATTTTTCTTTGAATATTTTATTTTATAAAATCTAGCGCTAAATTTTGAAGTAGCCATGATATTTTTGCTGTTATCCTGCAAAAATGAGAGACAGGATGCTGTTATACTGAAAAAAATGCTGTTATACTGCTGTTATACTGTAAATGCTGTTATACTGCAAAAAAAAACTATGATAGACTATCATAGTGAAAACATAAAATAGACATAAATGACGACAAGTTTGAGTTGCGCTACCGCTTCCCTTCGAATTCGATGAATCATTTATGGTTTACTCATAGCCAAACAGATTGCTTCAAATATTGCGAAATGGTGTTTTTTTTTATTTTATTTGACTATCAACTTTCTAACATAAGAACGGAATAGACTTAAAGATAATAATAGTTAAGAAACAAGGGTCTTACGAAATTCTGAAACTAGACTGATTGTAACAAATGCATTTATAAAGCTAAAAAAAAATTCCCCTGGAAAAGTGTTTAGTCGACTATCTTTTAATCAAATAGTATATTTATAATTTATGTCCGTTTTATATTCTACATCATTATGTCTTGGATTTTTTTTTTCATTTTATTGTTAATTTCTTTATTCTTAGTACTAACAAAGGTTATTTTTTAAGAATGACTGAAAGAAAAGAATAACCTGTTAAACTTCCTTCTTCAATGAGGGCCTCAACTCGACTGATAGCGTCAGTAGTTTTTAATTTGAAATGTCCTGCCAAGTCGTCTAAAGTGATCATTCCATGTTTCAATTTTTTTATATAGTCTATTTTTTGTTAGTTTTACGTTTTAATATCACTCCCTACCTCTTGTTATCTTTTTATAATACGTTAATCACCCAAAGAGCTGCACTTATTACACTGAACATACAGTGCAAAAGGAGATCGTAATTCAGCCATGAAATAAAAGAAATAAAAGCTAAACTAACAAAGGTTATTTTTTAAGAATGACTGAAAGAAAAGAATAACCTGTTAAACTTCCTTCTTCAATGAGGGCCTCAACTCGACTGATAGCGTCGGTAGTTTTTAATTTGAAATGTCCTGCCAAGTCGTCTAAAGGAACAACTTTCACACTCTAAAAAAAAAAATATAATATAAAAGTAAAACAGGCAAATGCATAATAGTAGAAGAAAGTGGAGGAAATCTCAATTGCAGTATTGCAATCGCGATTGTGAGTGTGGTCCGGTCCGAAGTAGTATTAGCAGTAGTAGCAGTAGTAGTAATAGTAGCAGTAGAACAAGATACCCTTGTATAGTAGTAAGTACTAGTAGTAATAGATAAACTTGTGGTATTATTAGATTCAGCAGGAAACAAGTTGAAAAAAAAATCATCTGAGTTCAAAACAGAAAAAATGAAAAGTACAGCAATTCTATTCCAACGTAGTATTGTTCTATTCAACATAGTTAGTATTTAGCATTGGGTAGCGAAATGATTTAAACCTCTTATTAGAAAAAATTAGCAGCAGCTTTGCTGGAATGTGCCAGTGGAGTGATTCCCAAAAAATCTGCAGGTTCCTTCAGAAAGGCAATTGTAATTCTGACAGGAGGATGTGCTCTGACAAGAAACTTCCGTCAGGTAAGCTCAAGTAAGAATCAGTCGAGGCATTAGAAGAAAAATTCTCTTATCTAATCAAAATTCAAAAAATGTTACTTTTTTGGCCATATTTTGAATGGTTCGGCAAACTACCCTTGTACAAACAACTAGTCGTTAATGACAGCAATATACCCAGTACCCATTTTTCCACCTTTCAGAAAATTGACAGTGTGCAACGCAAACCTTTTCTATTACCAATCGACCCCGCTTTTTAAAGGCACAGTCGACATACTCTTGCGGCAGCAGAGGAATTTAGGTCAAACGAATTTCATATAAATCAGGATGGCGCAACTCGTCCACACAAATAAAACACAACAGGTATTCAACATTAACCCAAGTTTAAAAACAATGAGTTGAGGGGAAGTACTTAGTCTAACTTATTTTAAACATTGTGCTGATTGTAAATTCATAATTTCCTACATGAAAGAAACTCTAGTGGTGGTGTAGTGGACTGATCTGCTTGGCAACGTGGACCCAGGGTTTGATTCCATTTGCCGCAAGGTTGAGCATCAGGCTTACTCTCTGTCTCAGCTAAAAAGGGCCTAGGAACTAAATCGTCGACAATTGTCGGTGTCCCAAGTGCTATAAATGTCTTTGGAGGGTCTCTATCCTTTTTTTTACAAGAGAAAATTCCTATAATACCTATTTTTACGGCAACTACCTTATTTCGGAGACAGACAATATAGATAAAGGCATATATACAAAAGTTCCATGTCCTCTTAAACTTCATAGCAAGATCCGTAATCAAGCATTTACCAATGTAATATTTTTTTTTTTTAAGGAGAAAACTGCTGAGAATTTCAAAAATATATTTTGCTTTACGCGTAACGAGGTTACTGCTAACACTAAATAGCAATGTTCACAAGCCTCTATATCAACAAGCGACTGTAGATTACTTATTTAAAACCAATTTCTACTGGCAGAGAATATAAAAAAAAAATTATTGAGAAATGGTACCCACCAATTCCTCCCTCCCCTCAAATTACCCTTAAATCCTTCATTAGGACGAACTCTCACCACTTTCGGGGATGTTGTTTTGGTCAATCGAGGCGATTGCACGCGTATATCTCTCAGTTGAACTCGAAGGCGGAGCTAAGGCGCTCCTTAGCTCCCCAGAACATAATTTGCACTTTACTGAAAAAAATTTAAATGTTTTTACTTTTATAACTTTAATATATCAAATAATACTAACATTTTGATTACTAAATATCAGTATATGTATATTAAACTGACAATGCACATTTGTTTGTATTTTTTTCAGTAAAGTGCAAATTATGTTCTGAGCCGGGGTTTTGAGCCCAACTTATGTTTATTTCTGCTCGTTTTGAGTTTGATTTGGTTATTTATTGTAATTTCTGCTCGTTTTGGGTTTCATTTATTTATCGATGCTGATTTGTGGTAGTTTCACGATTGGTAGATTATTTGATTTTATTTTTTCTCATTTTTTGTTTAATGGAGTTCTTTACTTATATTTGAAAAAATTATTTTTTTGAATATTTTTTTTTAGTTAATTATTTAAAAGCGTCAGTTTCGCAGGCTTGTGTAATCGTTGCACAAATTCGTTTCAAAATTATAAGCTTTTCAACGTAAGCTAACAGACAATTGTCCTCTCCAAAATGTTCATAAAGTTGCAATTGTTTCAATAGCTTCTCGAGCTTTCTAAATATCTTGTGAATCATATCTCAGATTACATCCCCTCCCCCAAATAAATTTGCTTGTATGCACTCATAAGTACGTGTACAATATTTAGCAGCCATTTAAAACAGAGGGAAATGAATCAATAAACAGACTGAGAAATTCATTCATAATAAGTAGCTCCAGTCAATAAATCAAGAATAACAATCAGTTCTAAACCAAACTGTGTGGAAAAAGTCCTAGATATCCTTATTGTGAATCCAGCCGTGATCCAGCCTCTATAGAGGAGGGGAGGTATAGGAGGAGCCTCAAAGTCCTTCTCATCAGAACGTATAGCGGAAGAGATTATCAGGTCCAAGCCAACCTTGGTTGGAATCAAGATTGGATCTACTACCTCTGCATTTTGGGGGTTCATACCTATTTTGACTTTCTTTGGGATGAATCATTTTCATCAAGATGAGTAGCATATCGAATTATCTTATATGAACCAAACTTGATGAAAGCAAGAGATAAGTGCCCGATTCTAAATATGTGGGCAGGAGGAACTCCAGAATTCTGGTAATCACGAAATCTATCAGAACAGGTTAACCGTTGAGTTTCAGGATCAAGGCAATCCCACTAGTATGGGGAATAGGGCACAGGATAAAGATAAGTAATGTCCCGGTTGTGCCTTTTTGTGGTCAAGAGTAAATCTGACTTTTATGAGGAGGGAATCCTAGATTCTTTTCGCAAGGACAATTAGTAAAAGAGGTTGTAGATCTCTACAATACTTGATGACTCTAGTACAATACTTTTTTTTTCAGTATTTTTTCCCTTGAGTCCAGAAGAAATTTAACCTCTATTTAGGAACTTGACTTACTTGACTTAAGTCCCGCCCGGCCTTTGTGGCTGTGTTGGGGCTTCTTCTCTTCTGAGCAATTGATGAATGTGGCGACGGTAGTTCGATCTGTCTGGCGCTAGACGAAGTAGCTGGGGGAGGTTATGGGCCGAGAAATTGTCGGTCCATCTCTTACGAGGTCGGCCTCTGGGGCGCGTGCCGTGAACCCGTCCTTTGAATATGATTTTTGGAAGCTGGTTGGCCGACATTCGCTGGATATGGCCAAGCCAGCGGAGTTGTTGGCTTTTGACCCTGTCCATGATGCTGCGGGGACAACGAAGTAGTTTTCGGAGGTCTTCAATTGAGACTCAGTCAATGGAGGTAATCCTCGCAATGGGTTTAAGGCATTTAGTTTCAAAAGCGGATATACTTCGCTTATCATGAGCCTTTATTGAACAATTTTCACTTGAGCACAAAGCTATCGAGAATATGATGAGAGTTTGATGAGTCGCACCTTCAGAGAAGTTGGCAAAGTCTTGTTTTTTCAGATTGGCAAGAGGTTCTTGAAGCGGGCACTTGCCAGGCCGAGTCTTCGTTTAATCGATTTCGAGTAGTCGTTATCAGGAGTTATAAGGCTCCCTAGGTAGACGAAGGAGTCAACTTTTTCTACTGGCTCTGCTTTAATTGTTAGCTGCACGTTTCTTGAAGCAGGGTCTCCAGACACCTACATAACCTTGGTTTTGGCTGTATTAACGACCATCCCAAAGTCTCGTTTTGGCGTCTGTTCAATGCAGTGCGGTTCATTCCAATTTGGATATATTTAACCCATACCGTAATTGCAGCAAAAGAGACGGTCAATAAGCGATAAGTTGTTCTTTTTGTGTTTTGTTAAGTAGGGAATTGTTTTAGTGAGGAAACAAAAAGGGAAAAGAAGGAAAAAAAGGAAGAGGAAAAAAAAGTGTAAGGGATATGTTATATGGGGAAGGCAACAGTGTGTTTCAGTTTTAGAGCAGTACCAGAAAATATAGCCCAAGAGATCCTAGAACTAGATATGCATTAATAGTTAAAACCTCTAAGCCTGAATCTTTAAAATATGTCAGTGAGAGAGTCTGATGATTTAGAAAGCTAAGTATAGTCTGTGTCGATCTGGCTTCCCCAGTTATTGCCGACGCAATGTGTAAACAATAGACAGATGAAGACCTAGAAGTTAATTACAACAACGAAATACATCTTGTTACGTGTGACAGAGCAGGGAAAAAACCAGTTGTGGCTAGTCTGAGGTGCGTGTCGGGCGAGGCAACAGAGCAGGATATCACAGCGGTCCTTACAGGCTACGGAGACGTTTTAAATATCCGGAGGAAAAAATACGAAGGAATAGGACTAAGTGAAATTTTCACTGGCCTAGCAACAGCTTTAATGAATACAAAAAAAAAAATTCCTCCATCAATCATGTGGAAAAATGAAAAAATATTTGCTCGCTATAAAGCGCAACCCAAATTGTGCTTTATCTGCCATAAGGCTAGCAACGGAGCTGAGCACTGCCCCCCCCCCCAAAAAAAAAGAAAAACTCGAACTTGATCAGTGGTTTGGAACCGAAGGGAACAGTAGATCATTAACAGATCACCCCGATCACCCCCCACTACCACCAAACCCCACGAATCACCCAAAGCAGCAAAACTTGCGAGGAATCACTCCAGTAGTTTCAAAAACGCCTGATTTTCGAACTCCAGAGATCCAAAAGCTTACCCCGTCACAGGCAATAGATATTGTCCTACAAGCTGTAGGAAACTGAACCAACGAACAGACCACAAACCAAACAGAAGAAACCCCGGAAAGTACAGAAAACAGGATAGCGGAGCCTAAAGGGGAAGTAACCAAAGAGAAACCAAAAAGAGAAATCCAAAGACCGATAGCGAAAAGAAAAGGCACAGAAAAGACTGAATGCGGGGCATCAGTCCTTCCTGCCCCAGAAAAGAAAAAGGAAACTCCCAAAAGACAACTAAGCAATTCTTCACTAATAGAAGAAAGTGAGAGGCCTGACAATAAAAAAGGGGCAAATATACCTGCAAAGAAATGAACCTGAACATAGGAACATTGAACTTAATGGTTTAAAGCAGTTAAAGCGGCAAGAAATGTTTTTAGATTACCTAAAGAGATCAAGCTGGGACGTCCTAGCCCTACAAGAACTAGACACTCCGAAAATAAAAAACTTACAAAATTTACGATACATGCTTTTCACCGCAGGCGCGACACATGACACAGGCTTCATTATAAAAGAGGAATTAGAAGTGAATCCAGAGGATTTTACATAGGAGGAAGATGGTAAAATATGTTCTTAGTGGAATGTGAAAAAATATGAAACTTAGTGGAATGACCTTGTAAATGTACACATGCCATCAGGCACCAATAATGCAAAGGAGAGAGTTTTTGTAACTGAGAATATACTACCAAAGTACACACCACCAAATGGAAAAATACTCTTACTCCGAGATTTTAACTGCCTATTAAGAGAAGACGACATTTTGGTAAAAAATAAGAAAGTTGCATGCAGACGTATAAATGAAATGCTTAAAAAATTTATTCAGACTTACAGTTTACTAGATGTATGGATAGAAAAAAATAATAGCATATCTTTTACAAGAGTGGGAACTCGCAGTGCAAGCCGTATTGACAGAATTTATGTAACATCCGGAATGGAAAAATTAATTAGTCAAGTTGAACACAAACATGTAACTTTTTCTGATCACTATGCTGTGCAAATGATTGTTGGAAAACAAGCATAAGATCAAATAAAGAAGCCTGTTTTTTGGAAGCTACACCCAGACTCGCTTAAAGATAAGTGGGTAAGGAATCAAATCAAAGGAAAAATTCTGGATTTTATGGAAAAAGAAAAAAAAATCAAGAAGTCAACTGGAGAAGTGGTTGAAGATGAAAAGGGAGATAGCAAATTTCATACAAAAATTAGAAAGAAAATAAAAGCAGAAAAAACGACACATGAGCGTCACTTTAAAAGAGTTCTCACACAACTTAAAGCGGAAATAGATGGGAATGAAAACAGCACTATTATCGAGTATCAGGAAATTAAAAATGAACTAAAAAAACTGGAAAATGAGAGTTTTGAACATTGGAAAAAAACAAATCGACTAAGCGAAATATATGAAGGGGAACAAATTAGTCTAGCAATGATCCAGAAAGCAAAAATAAAAAGAGAAGAAAATATAATGAAACGTTTGAAACAAGATGATGGAAAAATAATCGAAGAGGAGGCACAAATCCGTGTGCAAGTCCGGGACTACTACCGAAAGATATATAAGAGAAAAGAGAATCTGAACATTGGAAGTTTTTTTTTTACAAGGTTTCTGCGTCTCTAATGAAGTAGCCGACCATGAAAATGAACTTTTATGTGAGAATATCACGGAACAGGAACTAAAACGAGCTCTGAAAGAAACAAAGAGCGGGAAAGCCCCAGGAAAGGATGGCCTCGGATATCAGTTTTACAAACTCTTCTATAGTGAAATATACTGAAACGCTTTTAGGGGCGATGAATGAAATGACAAAAAAAGGAGCAGACAAAACCCAAACACTAGCAGTGATTACTTTGGTCCCAAAAAAAAGGAGACCCAGAGAAACTGGAAAATTGGAGACCGATTTCGCTACTGCCCTGCGATACTCGATTAGTTTCAAAAATATTGACTAATCGTATAAAGAAGATTATTGGGAAGATATTAGGAGAGATTCAATACGGGGGATAGAAGGCCGGAAAATACAGCATATACTTAGAATGCTGAGAGATCTATTCCTGAAAAAGAAGAAGAGCTTTTAAAACGTGAGCTTTCGTGGGTATTAATCTGCATAGATTTAATTAAAGCATATGACTCGGTAGAGAGAGAAATTTTATGGATTTTGATGAAAGAGAAATTTTCTTTTTGTAAAGAGTTTATAAATTTTTTTAAGAACCTATATATAAATGCTACTGGCCAGATTGTTTTGAATGGAGAAAAGACGAGACCATTCCCCCTTGAAATTGGTTTAAGACAAGGAGACCCGAATTCGTCGTATCTTTTTGAGATTTAGCTTGATCCTTTAATAAAATATATTGAAACACGTATTACAGGTATACCCATTCGCAAGGCAAAGGTACTCAAGTCAGCAGCTTATATAGACAACACAACTTTCTTAGCGAATGGATCTCAAGATGTACTAGAAGTAACTCGAGCCCTGAGATGGTATGAACAACATTATAAGGTTAAGATCCACAAGAAAAAGAGCAACATGCTACCTCTAAGTGATAATGAAAAATGGAAAAAGAGCTTGGAAAATATTTCTTGGTTACCAGTCGTGATGTCAACGAAAATACTTGAAGTTAATGTTAGCACAGAAGGAAACATGTGGCAGAAGGCATGGTCTAAGAAAGTAGCAGAAATTCAGTACATTCTAAATGGCAATGAAAAAAATCGGTCTTTGACAGTATTCCAAAGAGCAACATACATCAACATGTATTGCATCCCCCGACTCCTCTATCTTGCACCCATAACCCCCCTCCCGGATTCCCTGGCGACAGAAATTGAGAAACATATTTGGAGGTTTGTGTGGCATGGGAAGGTTGAAAAACTAAACAAGGGAATGCTCTATCAACCTAAAGATAAAGGTGGAAATGGAGTTTTGGATTTTCGGTCAGCCTGCAAGAACCTCCTAATAAGAAATACCATTGACTCCCTAAATGGAGGAAATTATTCTATTTTAACAAGAGAGTAGCTAATAAAAGCACTGAATGAAGAAGATTTTCCAGAAACAAAGATCCCATTGTGTGCGCGAAACATTTTTAAAGTTATACAACAGGCAAAAGAAACTGGCCTGTTAGAAGTAGAGGAAAAAATGAAAAAACATGAAATTGGAAATTTGCCGAAATTGACAGAAAATGAACCAATTTATCATGTAAAGGAAAAAGAACCTTTTATAAATTTTGAAACAGCATTTAGTAACCTCCATGCCTTCCCCATGGAAACAAGGGTGAGAGAAGTTATGTTTATGATAATACATAGGATTATGCCGTATAGAGATAGAATTGCGCGTTTTATTATCTGTATAATAAACAAGTGGCATTTGAACAGTGTTGTTAGTTTAAAATAGAGTCTAACGTTATAGTATACTAAAAAGTTGATACTAAGAGAGATGTAGATGGCAAGAAAAGAATTTTAATAATGAAATTCAGAACAAACCTTAGAAATCCTTGCAAATCAAGTAGTAGGGTGTATGTGAGTACGAACCATCAAGGATCATAAGCACCAACAACTCTAACCACCAGAAACCTCAACCCCCCAAAGGTCCCCTATCCCCCTACTCGAAGGGCGCCCCCTCCCCTCCAACTTTTTGGCCCCCTCCCCCCATTTTTTTAATTTTTTTGAAGTTTTTTTTAACTTTTTTTTATTATTTTTGTAAACATGTTATATTTTTTTCAACTTTTTTACATGTCTTCGAATGAGATGAAACATACTTAAAACAAAATAAAATCACATTTAATATATTACAAACTCAAAAGGAGAATGGTATAGACATGTTAGTCGTGACTTTTACTATTAGAAAAATATTGTTTGTAGTAGCAGTTTTTTTTATTTGACTACATTTTTTTTTGACTGAAATTATACAACTTTCTTTTTTTATGTGTCGTAATATCACATAAAATATGCTTACGGCTCTAATAATTGTACTCTATGCTTGCTCAAAGACACGATGTGGCTTTCTCACTGGTACATTATGGCAGGTTATCGACAACATCTTGTTTATTGCATTATTAACTCAGTATTTCTTATGCAATGGAACGAAAAACGCATAAGTCATATCTTTAAAAAAAAGTGAAGATGGAGCATTTTAATAAAGTGTGTTCACATGGCAGTGTTATTGTAGCATTGAATGCCGACAAGGAGAAGTATTTAAACTATGAAACAAGTACAAGTGGCAGCACTATTGGAAATGTATGCATGCATTGTCATGACAGTAAGGAATTAAATTTCTTTGGACTACCGAAAAAATTCAACTCTTATGTTGGTGGATATGCAAGATTGAGATCTCCAGAGATGATTGCACTCAAAGAGAATGCCAACATAAAAATAATCGTTGATGATAGAGGACAACTCCTTGCTACTGTTGCAGGTAACAAATTACCTACTGATACATCCTATCGTCAGCTTTCGGGTATTAGCATTCAACGGAAGATAAAAAAAGAAAGGCCTACTCTTCTACTAATATCCTAAACCATATCTTGTCTACGTGCCGAAACTGTTACCTGTGTAAAAATAATGTGATAATAGACAGTGAAATTGCTAGAAAAATAAAAAGGGCATTGGCAGAAAATATCACTAAAGAATATAAAGATGAATCGATGAAAAACAAAGTACCAGCAAACGTTACTGCCATTGATCAAACAGTCAATGAACCAAATAATACCAAAGACGAAAAGCATATTGAGCCTGTCGATGACACACCAGTAAAAATTGTGTATGACTCAAAATCGAATAATGATTATTCTACTGATTACGAACTAAGAGAAGACAATAGCTACAATATCAAGAGAGAACATGGTGAACTATTTTATAGAACAGATTCAAAATGTCCAAAGTTGATCATTGATATTAATAATGTATCATAATATATTTTTGTATTAATATTCTACATAGCATTATTTCATTAAAAAATTTATTATGCATTACATTGTTATGTGTTTATTATTTTTAGATTATGCTAGCATACCAAACGTTTAGAATATCTATTATAAACATCGGAGATGTGAGAAAAGGAATTTGCATACATGTATTGTCAGAAACATAGGATAACATTGACAAAATCTAGGTATCAGAATGAATAAATTCTTTATTAACATCAGTTGTTGGATATGTCATTATGAAAAAATTGTAAGTAAGTAAGTAACAAACTCTTTCTTGAATTCACCTCTTGCATACACAATACAGAAATTTAATTCAGGAAATTACAAAAAAATTTAACAAATTCTTATTAACATTCTTTATCGATTGAATTCGCTTCCATCAACATCCTTTGTCAGATACATCGAAAAAAAATTGACATAATGTAAATATCAGAGTGAATAAATACTTTATCAACATCCTTAATCGGATATGTCGGATAAAATTGACAATATCTAAGTATCAGAGTGTTTAAACTCTATATCAACATCCCTTTCTCGGATACATGGGATAAAATTTACCTAATCTAAGTATCAGAGTGAATAAATCCTTTATCAACATCATTTGTCTGGTATATCGGATAAAATTGGCAAAATCTAAACGTCATAATGATCAAAATTTATATCAACATCCATTTCTCGAGTATGTGTGACAAAATTGACAAAAGCAAAGTGTCAGAGTGAATAATTTTTTTTATTAAAATCTTTTCTCACATACAACGATTATAGTTGACAAAATCTAAGTATCAGAGCGAATAAATGCTATATCAGCATCTTTTGTCGGATACATTGGATAAAATTCACAAAATATAAGTGCCAGAGTGAATCAATTTTTTTATCACCAACTTTTGTCAGAAACTTCATATATAATTGACAAAATCTAAGTACCACAGTCAATAAATGCATTATCAACATCATTTGTCAGGTATATCAGATAAAATCGACAATATCCAATTAACAAAATGATTAAATTGTATATCAACATCCATTTCTCGAATACATAGGATAAAATTGACAAAAGCTAAGTGTCAGAGTGAATAATTTTTTTTATCAACATCAGTTGTCAGATACAACGAATATAATTGACAAAAGCTAAGTGTCAGAGTGAATAATTTTTTTTATCAACATCCTTTGTCAAATACATCAAATATAATTGACAAAATCTAAGTATCAGAGTGATTTAATGCTTTTTCAGCATCCTTTCTCGGATATGTCAGATACATGGGATAAAATTGACAAAAGCTAAGTGTCAGAGGGAATAAATTTTTTTTATCAACATCCTTTGTCAAATAAACCAAATATAATTAACAAAATCAAATATAATTGACAAAATCTAAGTATCAGAGTGATTAAATGCTTTATCAGCATCCTTTGTCGGATTTCTAGGATACAATCTAAGTATCAGAGTAATTAAATTCTATATCAACATCCCTTTCTCGGATACACGGGATAAAATTGACAAAATCTAAGTATCAGAGTGAATAATTTTTTTTTCATCAACATCTAAATAATTTCTTAGACCACACTGCTTTTCCATTTACAAAAAATTAAACAAGAAAAACGGGTTTTAATTTCTATAAAGCAGTGAATACAACACATTTAATTAAACACAAATACTCCGAATATTTCGGCTCCACATCCTGGAGCCTTTCTCAACGGAAAAAAATTCTTACATAAACATAAAAAACCTACTAAACAAAACAAAAGAAAAAATATAAATAAATAGGAAAAGAAAACTCACATATTAAACAAACTCCATTTACTGCCTTATACAATCGAATGCTTATATTGACACACCTTCTCACAGAATATAAATTGACATCTATCAAAAAATGAGAATATATTTATACTTAAACTAAAACAAAAAAGGTCAGCTAACCCCCGGCCCATAACCCCTAAATAGATCTCACAGGTTCATCACCCAATGTTTGAATTATAAATTGAACAGAACAGATTATTAACATTCTACAAAATCTTTGTATTAGAATGAATAAATTCCTTATCATCATCCTTTGTCGGTTACGTCGGATAAAATTGACAAATCTAACTATCAGAGTGAATAAATTCATTATCAAAATCCTTTGTCGGATATGTCGGATAAAATTGACAAAATCGAAGTGTCAGGGTGAATAAATTTTTTCCATCAACATCTTTTATCAGATACAACGAATATAATTTAAAAAATCGAATCGTCAGGATGAATAAATGCTTTATCAGCATCCTTTGTCGATTCTGTCGGATAAAATTGACAAAATCTAGGTGTTAGAGTGATTTTTTTTATCAACATCTTCTCTCGGATACATAGGATAAAATTAACAAAATCTAAGTATCAGATTGAATAAATGCTTTATGAACATCATTTGTCGGATATGACGGATAAAATTGACAAAATCTAAGTACCAGAGTGAATAAATTCATTATCAACATCCTTTGTCTGATATGTTGAAATATGATTCAAGAAAGAGTTTGTTACTTACTTACTTACAATTTTTCATAAAACTTAGATTTTGTCTATTATGTTTGTTGTAAGTGATAAAAGTTGTTGATAAAAAAATTATTCACTCTGATACTTAGATTTTGTCAATTTAATCCGATGTATCCAGGAAATGAATGTTGATATAGAATTTAATCAATCTGATACTTAGATTTTATCCGAGATATCCGACAAAGAATGCTAATAAAGCATTTAATCACTCTGATACTTAGATTTTGTCAATTATATTTGATGTATTTGACAAAAGATGTTGATAAAAAAAATTTATTCACTCTGACACTTAGCTTTTGTCAATTTTATCCATATCCGACAAGGGATGCTGATATAGAATTTATTCAATCTGATATTTAGATTCTGTCAATTATATTCGTTGTTTCTGATAAAAGATGTTGATAAAAAAAAATTATTTACTCTGATACTTAGATTTTGTCAATTTTATCCCATGTATCCAAGAAAGGGATGTTGATTTAGAAATTAATCACTCTGATACTTAGATTTTATCCTATATATCCGAGAAAGGATGCTGATAAAGCATTCAATCACTCTGATACTTAGATTTTGTCAATTATATTTGATGTATTTGACAAAGGATGTTGATAAAAAAAATTTACTGACTCTGACACTTAGCTTTTGTCAATTTTATCCAGGATATCCGACAAAGGATGTTGATATAGAATTTAATTAATCTGATATTTACATTTTGTCAATTATGTTGATAATGCATTTATTCACTCTGATACTTAGATTTTGTCAATTATATTTGATGTATCTGACAAAAGGTGTTGATAAAAAAATTATTCACTCTGACACTTAGCTTTTTTCAATTTTATCCCATGCATTCGAGAAAGGGTTGTTGATATAGAATTTAATCAATCTTTTTTCATCTTTTTTTAATCAAGCTTTTTTCAATTTTGTCAATTATATTCGTTGTATCTGGCAAAAGATGTTGATAAAAAAAATTATTCACTCTGACACTTAGCTTTTGTCAATTTTATCTCATGTATTCGAGAAATGGATGTTGATATAGAATTTAATCAATCTGATACTTAAATTTTGTCGACTTTATCCGATATACCCGACAAATGATGTTGATAATGCATTTATTCACTGTGATACTTAGATTTTGTCAATTATATTTGATAAATCTGACAAAAAGTGTTGAAAAAAAATTTATTCACTTTGACGCTTAGATTATTTTCAATTTTATCCCATGTATTCGAGAAAGGGTTGTTGATATAGAATTTAATCAATCCGATACTTAGATTTTGTCATTTTCATCCGATATACCCGACAAATGATGTTGATAATGCATTAAGAGGATGTTGATAAAGCATTTATTCAGTCTGATGCTTAGATTTTATCAATTTTATCCCATGTATCCGAGAAAGGGGTGATGATATAGAATTTAATCACTCTGGTACTTAGATTTTGTCAATTTTATCCGACATTTCAGACAAAGGATGGTGGTAATGAATTTATTCACTCTGGTGCTTAGATTTTGTCAATTTTATCTGTTTTATCCGTCAAATGATGTTGATAAAGCATTTATTCAATCTGATACTTGGATTTTGTCAATTTTATCCGATGTATCCAAGAGAAGATGTTGAAAAAAAATTACTCTAACACTTAGATTTTGTCAATTTTATCCGACAGAATCGACAAAGGATGCTGATAAAGCATTACTTCATCCTGACATTTAGATTTTGTCGATTGCATCCAACATATCTGAAAAAGAAAGCTGATAAAGCATTTATTCAATTTGATGTTTGATTTTATCAATTATATTCGTTGTATCTGATAAGAGATGTGGATGGAAACAACTTCATTCACTCTGACATTTCGATTTTGTAAATTTTACCCCATGTATCCGAGAAAGGGATGTCAATATAGAATTTAATCACTCTGATACTTAGATTTCGTCAATTTTAACCGACAAAGGATGTTGATATAAAATTTAATCTCTCTGATACTTAGATTTTGTCCATTTTACTCGATATATCCGACAAATGATGTTGATAAGGCATTTATTCACTCTGGTTCTTAGATTTTGTCAATTTTATCTGATATATTCGACAAAGAATGCTTACAAAGATTTATTCACTCTGATACTTAGATTTTGTCAATTATATTCGATGTATTTGACAATAGATGTTGATAAAAAAGATTTATTCACTCTGACACTTAGATTTTGTGAATTTCATCCCATGTATTCGAGAAAGGGTTTTTGATATAGAATTTAATCAATCTGATACTTAGATTTTGTCAATTTTATCCGATATACTCGACAAATGATGTTGATAATGCATTTAGAGGATGTTAATAAAGCATTTATTCACTCTGATACTTATATTTTATCAATTTTATCCCATGTATCCGAGAAAGGAATGTTGATATAGAATTTAATTACTCTGATAATTAGATTTTGTCAATTTTATCCGATATATCAGACAAAGGACGTTGATAATGAATTTATTCACTCTGGTACTTAGATTTTGTCAATTTTATCCGTCATATCCGACAAATGATAAAATAAACGGAAATTTTATCCGATGTATCCGAGAGAAGATGTTGATAAAAAAAATCACTCTAACACCTAGATTTTGTCAATTTTATCCGACAGAATCGACAAAGGATGCTGATAAAGCATTTATTCACCCTGACGATTCAATTTCTTCAATTATATTCGTTGTATCTAATAAAAGATGTTGATGGAAAAAATTTATTCACTCTGATACTTCGATTTTGTCAATTTTATTCGACATATCCGACAAAGGATTTTGATAATGAATTTATTCACTCTGATAGTTAGGTTTATCAATTTTATCCGACGTAACCGACAAAGGATGATGATAAGGAATTTATTCATTCTAATACACAGATTTTGTAGAATGTTAATAAAGAATTTGTTCAATTTTTTTCATAATTTCCTGAATTAAATTTCTGTATGGTGTATCCAAGAGGTGAATTCAAGAAAGAGTTTGTTACTTACTTACTTACAATTTTTTCATAATACTTAGATTTTGTCAATTATATTTGTTGTAACTGATAAAAGATGTTGATAAAAAATAATTATTCAATCTGATACTTAGATTTAGTTAATTTTATCCCATGTATCCGAGAAAGGGATGTTGATATAGAAGTTAATCACTCTGATACTTAGATTTTATCCGATATATTCGACAAAGGATGCTGATAAAGCATTTAATCACTAGATACTTAGATTTTGTCAATTATATTTGATGTATTTGGTAAAAGATGTTGATAAAAAAAATTTATTCACTCTGACACTTAGATTTTGTCAATTTTATCTAGCATATCCGACAAAGAATGCTGATAAAGAATTTAATCAATCTGATGTTTAGATTTTGTCAATTATATTAGTTGTATCTGACAAAAGATGTTGATAAAAAAATTATTTAATCTGACAATTAGCTCTTATCAATTTTATCATTTTTATACGAGAAAGTTGTGCTGTTTGATAATTAATTCAATCTGATACTTGGATTATATCTTACATTTCTGAGAAAGGATGTGGATAAAGCATTTATTCACCCTGATGCTTTGATTTTTTCAATTTCATTCTATGTATTTGACAAAGGATGTTGATAAGAAAAATTTATTCACTCTGACAATTAGCTTTTGTCAATTTTATCCAGCATATCCGACAAAGGATGTTGATATAGAATTTAATCAAACTGATATTTAGATTTTTTCAATTATATTCGTTGTATTTTACAAAAGAAGTTGATAAAAAAAAATTATTAACTCTGAAGCTTAGATTTTGTCAATTTTATGCAATGTATTAAGGAAAAGGATGTTGAAATATAATTTCATCTATACTATAAGTTAAATTTGTCTACTTTATCTGGTATATCCGAAAAATGATGTTGATAAAGCGCTAATTCACTCTCCTGCTTAGATTTTGTCAATTATATTTGATGTATCTGACAAAAGGTGCTGATAAAAAAATGTATTTACTGTGATACTTAGATTTTGTCAATTTTATCCAACGTATCCGACAAAGGATGCTGATATATCATTTATTCACTCTGATACTTAGATTTTGTCAACTATATTCGTTGTATCTGAAAAAAGATGTTAATAAAAAAATTAGTCACTCTGACGCTTAGCTTTTGTCAATTTATCCCATGTATTCAAGAAATGGATGTTGATATAGAATTTGATCAATCTGATTCTTAGATTTTGTCAATTTTTTCCGATATACCCGACAAATGATATTGATAAAGCATTATTTACTCCGATACTTAGATTTAGTACATTTTATCCAATGTATTCGAGAAAGGGATGTTGATTTCGAATTTAATCACTCTGATACTTAGATTTTAATTACTTTGATACTTAGATTTTGTCAATTTTATCCAACATATCCGATAAAGGATGTTGATAAAGTATTTATTCACTCTGATATTTACATTTTGTCAATTTTTGACAAAGGATGTGGATGGAAGCGAATTCAATCGATAAAGAATGTTAATAAGAATTTGTATTCAATTTTTTCATAATTTCCTGAATTAAATTTCTGTATTGTGTATCCAAGAGGTGAATTCAAGAAAGAGTTTGTTACTTACTTATTTACAATTTTTTCATAATGACATATCCAACAACTGATGTTAATAAAGAATTTATTCATTCTGATACCTAGATTTTGTCAATGTTATCCCATGTGTCTGACAATACATGTATGCAAATCTTTTTCTTACATCTCCAATGTTTTAATAGACATTCTAAACGTTTGATATGCTAGCTTACTCTAAAAATAATGAACACATAACAATGTAATGCATAATATATTTTTAATGAAATAATGCTATGTAGAATATTAATACAAAAATATATTATGATACATTATTAATATCAATGATCAACTTGGACATTTTGAATCTGTTCCATAAAATAGTTCACCATGTTCTCTCT
This sequence comes from Artemia sp. Qi Xiang Cuo, assembly GCF_049724085.1. Lineage (NCBI taxonomy): Eukaryota > Metazoa > Arthropoda > Branchiopoda > Anostraca > Artemiidae > Artemia > Artemia sp. Qi Xiang Cuo. The sequence goes on along the minus strand of NC_142797.1, from coordinate 55,438,969 downwards.
TGATATTGTAGTTATTGTCTTCTCTTAGTAGGTAATCAGTAGAATAATCATTAATCCATTTTGAGTCATACACAATTTTTACTGGTGTGTCATCGACAGGCTCAATATGCTTTTCGTCTTTGGTATTATTTGGTTCATTGACTGTTTGATCAATGGCAGTAACGTTTGCAGGTAGTTTGTTTTTCATCGATTCACCTTTATATTCCATATTGATATTTTCTGCCAATGCCCTTTTTTCTTGCAATTTCACTGTCTATTATCACATTATTTTTACACAGGTAACAGTTTCGGCACGTAGACAAGATATGGTTTATGATATTAGTAGAAGAGTAAGCCTTTCTTTTTTTGATCTTCCGTTGAATGCTAATACCCGAAAGCTGACGATAGGATGTATCAGTAGGTAATGTGTTACCTGCAACAGTAGCAAGGAGTTGTCCTCTATCATCAACGATTATTTTCATGTTGGCCTTCTCTTTGAGTGCAATACTCTCTGGAGATCTGAATCTTGCATATCCACCAACATAAGAGTTGAATTTTTTCGGTACTCCAAAGAAATTTAATTCCTTACTGTCATGACAATGCATGCATACATTTCCAATAGTGCTACCACTTGTACTTGTTTCATAGTTTAAATACTTCTCCTTGTCGGCATTCAATGCTACAATAACATTGTCATGTGAACACACTTAATTAAAATGCTCCATCTTCACTTTTTTTTAAAGATATGACTTATGTGTTTATCGTTCAACTGCGTAAAAAATTCTGATTTAATACATGTAATAAACTAGATAGTGTCGATAACCCGCCAAAAAGTAGAAGTGGGAAAGCCGCATCGTGTCTCTGAGCAAGCATAGAGTACAATTGTTAGAGCCATAAGCATATTTTATGTCATTTTAAGATGCGTAAAAAAAAAGTTGAATAATTTCGAAGTCTTAAAAAAAAATTTTAGTCCAATAAAAAACAGTGCTACTACAAAAATTGTTTTTCTAATAGTAAAGGTCATGACTAACATGTCTATACCATTCTCATTTTGAGTTTGGAAAATATTAAACGTGATTTTTTTGTTTTAAGTATGTTTCGTCTCATTCAAAGACATGTAAAAAAAAGTTGAAAAAAATATATTATGTTAAAAAAATAATAAATAAAAGTTAAAAAAAACTTTAAAAAAAATCAAAAAAATGGGGGGAGGGGGCCAAAAAGTTGGATGGGAGGGGACCCCCTTGGAGTTTGGGGATAGGGGACCTTTGGAGGGTTGAGGTCTCTGGTGGTTATGGTCGTTGGTGCTTATGATCCTTGATAGTTCGTACTCACATATACCTTACTACTTGATTTGCGAGGATTTCTAAGGTTTGTTCTGAATTTCATTATTAAAATTCTTTTCTTGCCATCTACATCTCTCTTAATATCAACTTTTTAGTATACTATAACTTTAGACTCTATTTTAAACTAACAACACTGTTCAAACGCCACTTGTGTATTATACAGAACGCATCGAAGAAGTAAAGCTATGTCAAGTCACAAGACCATTTTATCATTGTTAACCATTTTCATAGATTGATATTGTTCCAAATTTATAATAAATAAGCTATGAGTTAACAACCCGGAGGGGTTACCTTAACTGATAATCAGTTTAACCCTTTTTTCTCCACCTTCATACGATCCAATTCGCAAATGCTTTCTAGCTCTGTTTTTTCCATATTATTCAATTAATATCGTTCGTATAGTCCGATTCGCAAATGCTGTACCCTTTTTTGCAATTAGAGTTAGCTTTTAAGCAAAATGTTATAAAACCATATGCCAATCAATCAATTCTGAGTATAGCATCCTATTCTTTAATTGGCAGCGACACATTCCTAACAAACTAGTCTTGACTAAAGGCAATTGTCCCAAAAAATCAGAAACCAGTCTGATAGCACATACTTCAAAGGAACAGAACAGTGGATAATGCATGGGTGATAGACAGCTTTTTCTACAAAATCATTTCTATATACGCAATTTGACAAGTTCTAGTTTTTGGTTAAAAAAAAAAACAAATTAAACACCTTATGATGAAAGTGTCTCAAAAACCCATCTGCCTGCGTTATACAATCTCAATTATACTTTTAAAACGTGCTTGATCACTTTATAGGTATATAATATGAAAGGATTGGTCGTTTTTTGCAACGTGCTCGTCAAACTGCACTGTATGTTCTTGTGTATTTCCTTGTGTAATTCGGACCCTATACATGGATAGTACTAACGTTGCTCCTTACTTTCAGTTAAAAAAAACTTGTTTTTTTTATTTAATATATTTAAAATAAGCATAAAATCTAATTCTTTTGATGCATCTATTTGTATCAAAATTCCGTTTTTTTGAGTTTACGTTACTATTGAGCCGGGTCGCTCCTTACTTACAGTTCGTTACCACGAACTGTTTGACAAATATAGTAAGCAGATAATTGCTAGTTGTTTTTTGCACTGTTCGCTTTTTAAAATGTATGAAATGAAAAACGAAGGAAATATAAAAACATGAGTCATTTCATTCTCGAAACATAAAAAGAAAAATAAACAGTCAACATTAGCGTCAAACGTGTAGGACTGAGCAAGAGGATTCGTTCACTTTAACTTTTAGTGTCAACCTTTATTTTGAATCTATAAAACTAATTTGTTTTTTATTTAATCCCATGATAAAATAAGGAAAAGTAATAACAACAGTCACTCAATAAGCTTTGACATCAACTGTAATCATCAGTTGTAACCCCTTCTCTAGGAAATTAATTTTTCTTCTTTTTTTGCTGTGAAAGAAGATGTGGTACCTACAGATAAGCTAAACCGCAAAACGGATGACGCACTGGCTCAAGTGTAACATTGCCGTATGCATCTCGTATGTAGAAACAAAGGCATTAAAAACAAAAAAACTTCAAATCAAAACCCAAAAGAGAGATAAATATTTTCTCGTTTTTTTTTTTTTTTGAAAAAGAAAAATAAAATTTATGTGGTAATTTTCCCTTTGAACAAAGCTTAAGAGGAATTTTTATACTGCTTAAATTTCATCTATTTACCCATATCAACTTCGTTTAGGGTTAACTACCCTAAATCAAATTGTATATTAATCAAATAATAGCCAGAGCACCATTTCGACGCTTTTTTTTTCCTTCAGTCTTTTCTCCGTAGAAACCATAAAAAAAGTCATCCCGACACTGGAAGTCAGTGTTCATAACAAGAAAAAAAAAATATCGGACCATCAGAATTCATTTAGACTTCTCTGGAATTGTCACTACTACGACACATTTTGGGATAGAGCCCAGATGCGCCACTCCATCGTCAGACCAATGGCCATCTATTAAGTCTCAGAAGTTCTTAGTAGAAAAAAACTGAACTTTTTGAATAGCCCTCCTGTCACATTACAAGCTGGAGATTTGCCACTTTTTATGAATTGACTAGAAAATACCAAACTAAGCAGATGGAACAAATATGAGTGTGAATACCAGGATTGAGCCAGTAAGCATATTCCATATTACAAATAAGTCAAAGGTCTACAAACTAAGTCCCTTCATGTACATCGGAGCAATTTACTTATTCAATTATTTTTTTTGTTTCAAAGCGAGTTTCAGGTGCCAGCAATAACGAAGATAAGGAGATTATCGTGATTTATTTACCGCAAAAAATGGTTGAAACTTTTCTCAAAAGTTTTAAGATGAAACTTTGGGATAACTTCTGCTGGAAGTTCGTTTCACGTAGTAAATAATTGCATGATAAATATAATTGGCAAACAATAATATATAGGCAAAGATATACCGGCAATATAATTACAAACAGTTTCCTACCGAGAGTAATTAGCAGAGCAAGGCGACAACAAGTTATTGTTGGTGCCTTAATTCTGGTGAGGTCATATTGGAAATCACCCCAGGAGAGGAATAAGGTACACATGCCGTTGTAGTAAAACATCACCACTTTAGCATATACTTGCATAAGAATATACATATTTACATATTTAACTGCATGCATGCATATACATATATAAAATATCACCATATATGGAAATACGCCACTTGCTTTTGAAGTGACTTGAGGGCTTTGTAGAACTACAGCCTGGAGTTAATACCCTTATAGTTCAACTTTATAAGTGTTTGAATCTTAAGGGTCCTAGTAAAGCCCTAAGAACCTAGCATAAGCTAATCAATTTTCCATCCTTACGCTTCACATGCACTTGAAGTAACTAAAACTTGCAAAGGTACTTGTGTATTTTCCCTAACACGCTCGGGAAGTGAAGTTAGGTTAATCATAATAAAATATACCAAAATATGATGAAAAGTTTATATTTACAAAAACAAAATTATGGAAACTACGGCAAAAAATTATGGAAAGCAGGTCGCATAGAAGGCATATAATAAATAGCTAACCTAAGCTAACCCCTAACCACATCTATATATTAAATATTTAATTAAAATATACCTGCACTGTAGTTTTTCTCACTCATACTAAGCTGATTATAACCTTCTGCAGACCGACAAACCAGTTTTTCTCAGATCAAACAGAGCAAACTTCTCGAGTATGTTCTGGATAATACTCAAGTACCCTTGCAAACACCATATTTGGTCATAACGTTACAACCCGTGCATAACTCACATAGCTTCTGACTTTTTCTAAAAGCTACATGCAGGAGACCTAGTGAGGAATTGTTTCGTTTTCTGCAGCAATAAATAGCCAAGCATGGACATCTCGTCGACGATGTCAATATTTTGCATAGGGTCTGAATCTAGGGGTACTTATGATATATATTGGAAAGTTTTATTCTTTTTAGCCTGGGTCATTCGTGTAGATTTCGCCCTACATAGTATATTAGCGAGGTCTACAGCTTCTGCCACTATCTTCTCGTACCAGCAGATTTCTGCCGCAGCATATTGCGCCATATCACATTGGTAAACCTTGGTTCCTCCACGAATCAAAAGAGACCACTCAAATTAAATTTGAGGGAAGCAGACCTCATACTTAAGGGGGTGGGAAGCAGACCTCATACTTAAACAAATGACCAGATTACATTATCTCTATTTTGATAGCAGTGACTAGCCTCTGAAAAATTAACACAGGGTAAACCCCTAAGGGCATCAATAAATGAGCTATAACAAGGTCATAGGAAAGACCAGCCCAAAAAACTGTCGGAGCGCTATGCTAAAACATACTGTTTTCCTCAACTCCTTTTATACACGAGTCATTGCTTCTTCCCAGTCAGCCATTTATGAAAGCAAATTCTTTAGAACCTTGTGTAAAACTCAAGGCTCGAAGCTGTAAAAAACCGAAGCATATACTCCCCTGAAGTGAGCGTTGACATGTGTAGATCAAATTCGCCTCGCTGTCTGCCATAGCCTCTCCCAGTATCGATAGAATTTATAATAATGGTCTTATAATTAGATTATTATTATAATCTAATAATGATCCCCTTCTACAATTATCATTTCGCACATGTAATTTTATTCTGCTCCTGGACAGTCCTGGTCTTAGAAAAATCTTGTATATCTCTGTAGCTTAAATTTGCCGATTTATTTTCCCTCCTATTACAAAATAAACCGAGAATGTTCACGAAAGAACTGGAGACTTGGTAAACTTTCTAAACTTGCTGACAATAACAATCTTTGATAAAGCAGGGCTTTTTGCACAACAAGACTTTCCCTTAGAGAATACCTTACCACTTCCAGCCTCAATGCACCCTTCTGAAATAATCTATTGCCTGGATAGGTGCTAGGTTAAAGTCATAAGCAAGTTTCAATACAAACTGACTACTTGACAACAGTCTTTATATTGGGAAATCAAACCGTAATCTCTACCGTATTCTATAAAATTCAACTCTGTGATAGGCGTAAATAGCGATGAAGACCACACTACCTTCCATCATAAACAACAAATAGAACAATAGATAATTTTTTTTATATATAAGACAGTGGCACGCAACTTTAAATGAATATTTTTCGACCCTGTATCCAAGGGCCGTCCTCAGCAAAAAAAAAAAAAAAAAAATGAAGAAAACAAGAATACAAAAGAACTCACATTAAAATCCAATCTTTAAAACTAAAATATTTGCAGAACAGCTCTAGCATCAATAATTCAAGAAAGTTCAACCGGGAGTCCTGGTTGAACTTCCTCGAAGTAGTGATGCTAAGGCTGCTTTGAAAAGATTATAGTTTTCAAGATTGAATGTTAATGTGAGTTCTTTTATATTGGTTTTTTCTTCTTTTTTTTGCTGAGGACGACCCTTGGATATAGGGTTGAGATATCCATTTAAAGTTACGTTCCACTGTCTTATATAAAAATAAAATAAAAAAATTCCCTATTGTTCTACTTCTTGTTTATTCTATGATAGGCCTAGAGCAGTGGACTTATCATGTTAAAAATCAGTACGTTTTGTATCCGGACTAAGAGGGAATCATCAGTGTAATAATTTATTTGGGGTAAACTTTTCAAGGGCTGTTCCAACATGTCCAAAGTACGAAAATTTTCTTAACATGACACACCTCTAGAAACGGTTTGCAGCATCATCATATAAATAGTTTCTGCCACATATTTTGTAATAATTTACATCAATTTAGGGCCATGAAATCAAAAGAAAACAATATCCTTTAGTTTGAAAATAATATGTTGTGATACAGATGACTAAAACAGAATACTTCAAAACCGTTCTTTCTTTTCCTCAGTAAAACAATTTCTGCGCTTTTCTCCTTCAAATAAATTCACGAGTCTGTTTCGAAACAACAGAGCTAACAAAGGGTTTTCTCTCACAATTTCTAACCTATCAATGGGTAACCTCTATCAAGTTCCATCAGTTTTACTTTAGCTTTCATCGCTTTTAGCTCCTTGTCATACAACTTCAGAGATTAAGACATATGACTGTTCATTTGTTTTCTCTAAAAAGCTATTCATATTCGTTGGTTTGTGGCAGCACCGTTTTGCGTCGTCAACACCAATTTTGACCGCAAAAGTTTGGCAAGGCGTTGCAATTTTATAAGGCAAATTCTTTTAGAACTTGTTATGTAATTCACTATTCATAATCAAAATGAAGCTACTTCTCTAATAAAAGGATCAAAAACCAATTTGTTATACTTCCAAAATGCAAGGATAGTGCAATGTTAGCAGATCTTGGTTCAAGTACATCTGCCCCACGACATCGAATTTAGCAAGTATCCAGATTAATTGGGCAAAGCAACTTTAGTTGAAAAATTAATTTAGAAAAACAAGTTTTTTCGACTAAAAGTAAGGAGCGGTATCAAAACTTGAAGCGAATAGAAATTACTTAGTATATTAGGGAAGCTTCCCCTTCCTTGGACCTCAATCGTTACGCTAAGGTCTTAAGTTCTTTAAAAATATTTCTGATTTAAATTCAACGGTCTTTGTCTTTGAGCAGGCTATTTCAAAGAATTAGGAAAAAAGTCAAACTTCAGCGTAAAGAGCAAAGGTTGAGAAAGGGGCAGTCCCCTTCAAATATAGAATGATTTCTCTCCGCTTTAAGTTTTAATGCCACTCCTAACTTTTAGTTGAAAAAAAAAAGTTTTTTTTAACTTAATTTCTGATAGTTTTTCATATCATGCCAGGAAATCCCCTCCCCCCTTTTTAAAACATCTCCTGGAAAATCATTCCCGGAAACTTTCCTCCCCACAAAAATTTTCCTCGTGGAGCCCCCCCCCCCCAAAAAAAAAAACAAATCCGTATATTTCTCAAAAACAAATACTATATGTGAATAATGGACAAATTGTGTAACTTACAGCCCTTTCCCCAGAAACTATGGGGGATTATATCATCCCAATAGGCATAGTTATAGGAACTTTCAACTATGCTGAATCATATGACTATCTCAAAATTTTGATCGGATGTCTTTGCGGAATACGGGGCGTGGGAGGGGACTAGTTACGATCCAATCTTTTTGGTCACTTAAAAAAGGCACTAGAGCTTTTGATTTCCGTTTAAATGATTCCCCTCATGATCTTCTAAGGTCATTGGTTCACCCCTGGGGAAAAAAAGACAAATATAGACGCATCCAGGATTTTTCTTTGGATTATAGATTTTGATGGGCAACATCAAACTTATTAAACTTTATATATTTGGAATTTGCATAAAAAAACCATTTCTTTTAATGTATCTATTGTTATAAAACTTCTGTTTTTTAGAGTTTGGTTACCATTGGGCCGAGTCGCTCGTTACCTACAGTTCGTTACCACGAACTGTTTGATATTTTAATGTTATTATTTTAAGAAAAAAAAAAAGAAACTATTGCTGGGGAAAATCCAAATTATAGCACAGTGGGGACAGTCTTATAAAGATCCTATATGCAATTAAAACCTGTCTTATACAAAGGAATGGCCATCTATGAGAAATATGACATGGTATCTGGAAGACTGCGCAAATTAAGGTGTCGAAAGAATATCCTTTTCTTAACAAATAGGCTAATGAATAAGGCACACTACATATTTGATGAATTTGGAACATATTGGGGCGCAAAAACTGGGAAATTGTTGCACTGGTAATCCGCATGTTGTCCAGGGGCAGACTGGCATAGGAGGCCATGGGTGGAGATTTATCAAATGGCCAGTCACATTGAGACTGGTCAGACCCAAACTTTGTGTCAATGGAATTTATTATTATTCGTACTTTCTTTACTTATCTTTTTTATTTCCATGCTCTATTTATAACGCATTTGGGCAGGCCATATTTATTATGGTACAACCCTTTCCCTTTCCTACAGTGGGCAGGGACAGTTTGCATTCACATTTTGTTTGGCAATAACAGAGAAATTCTCCAAAACTTCTACTAAAATTAAATATTCTGAAATCTGTAATATCCTTTTACCAAATATTTTAGAGATTGGGGGGGGGGGGGGCTATGTTCCCCACCTTTTCAAGTTGCATTTAGATTCAGGGTGGACTTCGTTTTTGAGATTATTTTTCCCATAAATAGCCTACACGTTTTAGCCTTTGCATGAATTTTGATCCTCAAGAGGGAGCGGCTGCCACTCGTACCCTTTTCTGGGTGCCCTTAGTCAAATCTAATAAATTACTTTGCACAGATTACGGGTCATGTTAATACTATTACTCATAAAAATTAATTATTCATAATAATTTTTTTCATTCTGCATCCTTTATTAGCCCATCTTGAAAATTAGGCTATTATAATAATAATTTAGTTTAACCTCTGCACAAAACCAAAGCAGAGTACCAAAAAATAAGCAAAAAAAACGCTTCCAAAGAGAGCAAAACAATAATCTGAGCAAGAAGAGTAAGAGTACTACAGGTGGGGGGGGGGCACTTATGGACTTGGGTAGTTTACCAGCTAGCTCCAGAATTTCAAATCTACGTTCGAATGTCCATTAGCAGATATAATTTTTCGATTTTACACTAAAAAACGGAAAAACCTGGAATAATATGAAAGAGCACAAGGGACATCTGTATTTTGAAGAATAGGTTGAATTCAAAAAAAAAAAAAAAAAAAGCCAAATAATTATATGTAAAACTTGAGTTTAAATTATCAAGAAATTCTCTATTGCACTCACCTCGATTTTCAATAATTTCAGAAAAAACTTAACAGACGTTTTCTTTTTTTAATCAGCAACAAGGAGAGTCCGAAAATAACTTAAAGTTTACTAAAACTAAGCTTTTCAAGCTAAAATCTATTACTAGAGACAAAAACCTACGTATTCAAAACCCTATGAGTCTTTTACCTTCTGGGGGAGAATCATTTTAAGAACACTTCTTTAAAATTAGGTTTGGGGCTCTACATAAACATTCAAGTATTTCTGCCATAAAAACGTTTGAAGCTGCTTGACTTTCACCAAAGGCTTCAATGCTTTTAACTTTATCTTCAAATGCTTAAATGTGTACCGTATTTAAATATTATATTCTGAAAACATTCATACACAATCTGTTCCTATAAGTGTCCTAATATTTCAAGTATATTCATTAGAGCGTGACCTATAAAATATTGAAGTTCACCGTACCGCACCCAGAAAGCAGGGAGTACATCCCTGAGATGTTAAAAAATTATATAGAGTTTACAATATGTCAAGCTTTATTTCAAACCTTTTTTTTTTATTAATTTTACAGATATCTTATCCCTTATTTAGCTTGTAAAGCTTGCGTTCGAGAAAACAAAATGATCCAGTGAAAAAAAAAGAACTTAAACAAACTTATATTACAGGATTGGAAAAAGGCTCTGATAGGCCTAGATTGGCCTGCTGTTATTGATAAATTTCTTAGCAAAGGATAGTTTTAAAGATATTTGATTAGGAACGGCGTAGTGATTATTAGTGTCCTTGAAGCATTTCATGTGAGATATATCAATATTTTACCTCAGGATTTCTAATAGTGTTTCCCATGAGAAAATAGCAACAAGATATTGTGTGGCACAAGTACACTTAACAAGCTTCATATCTTTGCGTACATGTCAAGAGCATAACATAGAAAATAAAAGGTTATGCAACAATCAGAGACAATGTGCTGGTGTCACCAAAGTAAAGAGCCTTAGATAACTCAATATGTTGTATGTTACACTATTGAAATGTAAGCAAAGACATGAAGCTCGTTATTGGTTCTTGTTCAGCACATTATTATTTTCTTACTGGAAAAACTAATAGAAATCCTGAGAAACAATATTGACAGGTCTTACGTAAAACAATTACAAGACCACGTATAATCACAGGGCCGTTGCGTAGTCAAATGTCATTAAAACTATCCTTTTATTAGCAATTTATCAAAAATGTAAATGAATGCACCAATGGTTTTATGAGTTTTATTTAAAAAAATTTTTATTTTCAATTTCTTCAGGGGAGAGGGGGTCATATGGAACAGGATATCGCCCCTTATTTTTCAGCTGTGCAGGCATGCTATATGACAGTGATTTCAAACCATTTCAGCACTCGAGAAAAGCGAAAATAACACCTTTTTGAAAAAGTCAACCAGTAAACAAAACAAAGGTTTATAACTACTTTCTGACCCAAAAACAGATTGGAAATAAGGCTGACCAATCAATCCAATGCACTTGATGTTAGGGGAAGGGTTGACAGTAAACCTGAAGTTAAAATATGTCACGTAACGCCATTAGTTTTACCGTGGCCGATTTGTGTTCGTGGCGTCCCTTCTGTTGAAGTGGCTCTATCCTAACTAGTTTATTTACGCTTTAACATTTTAAATACCCATTCATTTTTTGTTCCCATTTCTTATTGGTAATAAAAGTAATTACTTATGTCAATCTTCTAACTGTGTTAAAAATATTTTTAATTGCTATTGTGGAATATATAGAATCATGTAGCCCAATCCCCATATTGTCTGATTACCGTTCCGCATTTTCATCTCTATTAAAGGATCTAACGAAACCACCTGAGCTTTTTCATAAATAAAAAAAATATCTAAATAGTATAAAGCCAACCCTTGGCACGAGAACTTATTACTTATTGGGGATAATGCCATCTTAACGCAGGTTTTAAATTGTAGGTTGTCTTCTAGAAATGTTGCTTTTATTAAGCTGGAAGAACAAAAAAGGGTTCCACTATACAATTTAAATTTTATCTTAAATGTATAAATGGAAAACTTTTTTCTTCTTGTAAATAATTCTTTTTTACATACTCAAAAGGATCTTCAGTCAATAAAAAACAAAAAGAGGCATGAATTTCCTAATATTTATATCCGAAAACTCACTTTTTTAACTAATGACTTACATTCCAACCCTGTCTTTGTTTAATAAAATTCTATGCGTATTTTTTTTTTCTAAGCAAGCCAACAAATTCACACTAAGCTGCAATTCTTGGCAGATGGATTTACCTGATTTTCTTATATGCTACTTTTAAACATCAGTTGAAGAGGTTTAACGACAGCTTTTTGATATTCCTTCTCCCGAGAAGTCGTGTCAAATGGCAACCCTTTTTTTTCATTCAAAATAGGGAAAAATTATGCATTCTATATGCAGATATTAAAAAATTCTTCTTTTCAGAAATTCAAAGTTTAACAAATTTAAGTTTTCTGTTTCTATTCATTACATCCCAATAATTAAGTACATTGACACTCAATTTCACGGGACCTCTTTAGTAAACTTTAGAAATCAATGTCCAGTAAATTCTCATTGGTAGAAAGCATTAACAGTGCAATGTTCTTTGATGTGTTCACGTGGAAGATGTTGTTGGTTAGATTGAACTACTGAATAAATTGAATTATTATCAGAACTGTAAATAGTAGCTTGAGTGATCTCGATTCTATTGAAGCTTAGGTTATTTTGGAACAAATGTGACCTTTTGGGACCGCTTCTCGGACCCTTTATCAGCGCAAAAAATAAAAACTTTAAAATTGTATCAACAGGATTATCCAAACAGCCCCAGGCATAATTGGGCCACAGCATAAAACAAAATGTAAAAAAAAAAACGATATCGATCAATCAGACAGTCCTGGACTAATAAGACAAACATTCAGAACTCCTCGAAGTAACAGAATTCAATTAATGGTGTCCTTAGATAATAGTAGTTAATTGACTAATACCAAACAATTACAATTTAAAAAGAATCAGTTAGGCCTACCCGAAAACATTGCTTACGAGGGTGAATTGCTAAACGCAACAAAGCGAAAAAAGGATTAAATAAATGAAGAAAAAAATAATGAAGACCATGAAAAGTTAAAAAGTGAAACCATGCACAGAGATAAAACCACAAAAAAACACATATAAAACTTGAAAAACCAAAGAAATGTTATCATCACAAACCGACAAGACACGTGTGGTATTGCCCTCCAAGAATAACATTTAAAGAATGCCTATTAAGTTCACACCAATTCATCTTCCGATTTCTGGACCCTAATTCTTTTTAGTCTAAATTTGGAAAACATTTTTAGCTCTAAACTACTCTCGGGAATAGCATGGAGCACAGGAGATCAAGGAAGTTGAAGACCAAGGATTCCGTCCTATTGTCTTAGATGAGCGATAGGAATATTTCATCAATGGACTCAATCGACTGGACAAACTGAGGAAATTAGACATAGAGAGTCCCCCACAGAATTCAATCATCGCATCAGTCCAAATCATTAATACCATAAAAAGGATTAGGAATTCAGAAGTGGAAGCATAGAAACGTATTTGACATACATGGTAAACTTAGTATCTGATGTCGGAGATCATGGGAACTAAGATTTAGTGACCCATCCGGCTACCCTACCTGCAATAGTACACTATACCTATCAACTATACTATATAGTATATACTATATGTACTACACTATAGTGGGCCTATACTCTACGAGGCTTGGTTTTATTTTGTCTTGTTTTCGTCCCGTCTTAAATTCAAGACATCAACAGGGGACTCCGCCTTAATTAATAAGCCCCTGGAAAGAAACTTTAACGCACTAATTTTTTTTCAAAAATTATCTCAGCAGCGTAACCTAATTTGGGGAGAGAGAGAGAGAGAGAGAGGAGAGAGAGAGAGAGAGCGAGAGAGAGAGTGAGAGAGAGAGAGACGCAATTAGTAATTGGCCCGGGGTTTCAGGGGGGGGGGCTAGAGACTGCCAAAAAAAACTACATGTCAAAAATAGATAAGAATAGACCTTCCCTTACCATAAATCTATACTCTGAAACTCCTAGAAAACTTGGTTTTGTTTGCAGCTTCCGATTTCAATCTTTAAAACATTTCAAGATATTTCTTCAGTTCAAACGACGTTATTGGGATTCTTGCATGATCTCAGCGATTTTGGCGTTGGCGTGTTGGGTGTTTTGGCGTATTGGAAAGCTGCCAAAGTCTTAGAACAATATTAAAGTAATTCCTTATGATAGGTAGAGTGTTAAATAACATGGCTCCAGCTAGGCAAAAAAGGATGTGTGCAAAACTTCCTAAAGCGTATGGCCCTCATATGATTGATTTTTTTTCTTTTTTATTCAGTTACTTAACTGTTCAAAGTCAGAAGTACAACATAGAAAAGAGCTTTGCATTGTTTGCAACATGGATTAGTTTTCTTCTAACAGATTCATAGCCAGCTTCACATAATTTATTTTGAATTTTTGGGCTTATGTAGGTCGCATTTTACCAAAAAGACTAGAACTCTTTCTTAAGGTTTTCACGGCTATTTTCTATTTGTTTTTCCCTTCGTAAAGCACGAGAATCCCTTTATTTTCCATCGGTGAGTTATTTAAGTCAAAATTACTCGAGTCTGCCTTAGCCTGAAGAGATGTGTTTTGTCAATCGGCTTAGGTCTTGCAATATTTTCCATAATTTGAAGTAGTCTGGGTGTCTGATTGAATTTTGAAATCCAAACATTGATGTTTTTAACATAGGTGGTTTTCAAATTTCTCTGATGCCATTTTTATCTAGAGAATTTTTCTCTTATCAAGTGCCCAAAAATCAAGAACTCGAAATGCCGGCCTCGCCAAAGGTAAAAAGCGCAAACTTTGCAATAAAAATGATTTTCAATTGAACAAATGCAAGCCATAAGCGAACAAAACTTTCCATTTCAACTACCAGTTTAGATTATGCTCCGCTGTAAATTGAACCATCGATTTTGTATTGATGTCTTGGTTCATAAGAAAATGCCGTACGGGATTCTAGAACAACGTGGCTTGGGAGGTACCGTTGATCTTTTCTTGGCCATCCTCCCTTTTTGTTCATGACATCACAACTCAAGCTAATAATAAAGAAGTGCACTTTCGCATAATTGATTTTCTTATCGTTCCAGGATTATTTGCGGAAAATTTCAAGTTTCTAATTTGAATAGTTTACTGCAAATCACAGAGCATAAAGACAAATAAATAAACGCATGAACTTATAAGTATTTACACATTCATATGCATATAATAACAGGAAACTGCGGTCCACGCAGTCCGTGGTACCGACGTGGTCCGTGGTTCTCACTGTCGCTTGTCTTCTAACCACAAATTTCATGTGGAATGTCTTCTAACCACAGATTTATTTGTGCTTCATTTTCGTTTGCGATCCGTTGTGATGCTCGTTATGGCATATTTAAAGTGTTCTTTGGATTGGGATTCACTAAGTATTATCATTACCTCAGACATTTTTTCCATGCCTTTTGATTTAGCTGTTTGGATTGGTCTTGCCATGTCGGATGGTCCGGGTTGCTGGACAAAATTTCTTCTATTGGATTTTGTACACTGACTTTGAACTTCATATTGATTGTCATGGAATTCTGTCCCATTCAGCTCTGGGCATTTGATTGTCTAGGTTGCTGTTATTCCAGCGATGAATCATTTTTGACGATTGTGAATTTGTGTTTTTGGGTCGTCCTTAAGCATATTTCAAATTTTAAACTCTTGACTTGAAAGCGTCCTGCGTATATATATACCAAGTGTCTGGGACACCTGGTGTCTGGAACGCAGCAGGCTTTTACATATATATATATATATATATATATATATATATATATATATATATATATATATATATATATATATATATATATATATATATATATATATATATATATATGAAATATATGTATATATATATATATATATATATATATATATATATATATATATATATATATATATATATATATATATATATATATATATATATATATATATATATATATATGGAATTACATCTGACTGACACCTTATTAGATTGCCATAATTGCAATATGCTGAGAACACAAATGTTTCCTTTTAAAATATTATTTTTAAGTTATTGGAGAAATATTATCAAAACAGACTTCGTTTTGATAAAGAGTAAGGTAGCTTTACTGTAAGAATAAATGGGGATGGAGAATGGGAGCCAGGAGACAGAGCCTCTCCTCATACATAATGTATTTTTTACTTTTTTAAAGTTTTAGCAGAAATTCAGTTTTTGATAAAATTTGTATTGTTGGCTTTTAGCGCTTGCATAATTTTACCCTAAATAGAAGAGGTTCTCTCCCTCACTCCATCGCTGCTTTAAAAAAAGATCCTCACTTCATATTAAATAAAATGAACATATCTACTTGATGTTCTTTTTTAAATTTTTAGGGAACAATTTATTTCTCCTTAGTGGATTTACGCAGATTTACCAAGTTTTTTGTTAAAGTGTTTTCCTCTCCGATTACTAAAGGATGGTCATTACTAGCAATATCCATCACTGTACAACAGTACACTCTAGCATCTAAGATTGATGAAGCTAGTCTACGATCAAGGAATACATGGTCTAGAAGATTTCCGGTTTTTCCATCATGTAGATTCCGTGTTACTTTATGCACTAATCTCTGTCTGAAGACATTTGTAGTTGCTATAATATCGCAATCCAATGAAATTGGCAGAATCGAGAAGAGATATTTTTTTATACCAAGAAAATAAACAATAAACTAGGAGCGTCTAGGACACTTCTGTACTTGGAATTCAGGAAAAACAGATCAGAATCTTGCAAGCATACGTTTAAACTTCCATACTTTGAAGTTTTAGGCACCGAGTGGAGTTATGCCAGACAACAGAAAAAAAACTTGTTCTTCTCGTTATTTATATTCTCTGCTCAATAAAGAAACAAACACTTTCGAAACAGGGTTTTAATTTTCCTCAAAAAAAAAAAAAAAAAAAAAAAAAAAAAAAAAAAAAAAAAACTGAGATAAATGGATGTTGTATATAATTTATTTTATTCAAATCCAGATTTTTAAACCTTAACATCTAGTCAGAATATAAAATTACACTGATAAGAAAATGTAAGCTACTAAGATGAAACTAAAAAATTACTTCCTTTCTGAAAATTTAAGACGAAATTGCTGCATACTCGTCCAGAACTTTCCATTCAATAATTGTTTTTAACAGGTTGACTTTTTTCGATCACAGTGGGTTAACGGATCCAGGGAAGGAAGGACTAATTTTTTTCAATTAGCCCTATTCTAATTCGATTTTAGCACCACCCTGGAGCCACACATCTATATAGTTTTATCGAATGAAGGTTCGGAAAAAAAGATTAAATCTCTTTGAAGACAGAACCAAAGAGTGGGGGTAACGTACAAGAATTGGATCTGGCACTAGTGTAACAAAAAAACTTCAACGCCATCTAGCGTCTGGCGAAACTTGGCATTTTTCTCTCTGTAACAATAAGAATAAGTAGTCTAATTTGATTAGTTGGTAAAACTAGTTTAGTTATAAGAGGCTGGACTCAGTTCCTGACAGAAAAACGATTACAAAGCTTCAAAAAGTGCTAAGTGTCCCAAGACGCTAGATGGCATTGATGTTTTTTGGCCGATACTAGCGCCAGTTTCCACTCTTATCAGGTACCTATACTCTTGGGATATAACTTTTACATGGGACAAAAAATAATTTAAATCTTTATAGAGACTGAGTTTAAAATTTTACACGCATTTTCAAAAAGAAAAATTAATTTAAAGAATTTGCGGGGATTTCTTGAAAAAAACTAGTATGATATTTAACACTAGAGTGGCAGTGGTACCAAATTTGAATATCAATAATCACTAATTAATAATTTTTACTTGAAATCCTCAAGGTTACTGGATGATTAAGCTGACACAGCAATATCGAACCGTTACTTCCACAAAACAGGGCGCTAGGGCACGCAACAGAAGATAATGAAAATGTCAAGACCAGCTAATATGAAAGCGAATTCGATCAATTTTCCATGAATTCCTAGATCGGGCTATATTTCTGATTATTAATTATAAAAGAAAATACGACTTTAGAAGACAGAGGGACTCTAGAAGTTGTTTTGTTAAAGCAATTGTAATTATTAAGGACTTGAAAAAAGTATATATATATATATATATATATATATATATATATATATATATATATATATATATATATATATATATATATATATATATATATATATATATATATATATATATATATATATATATATATATATATATATATATATATATATATATATATATTAATATAAGAATAAGAGTAAATAATATAATGTAAATAAATTATGTTAATATGAATGATGTAATGTAAATGATACTAAATGTAAGTAAATTACATTACATAAAATGCAAGTAAATTTAAATGTAAATCATTAAAAATATTTTGGCAGACACTCAGGGTGTCACCTATGGGTGCAGGAACTATAACAAAATTGACTAGATTTATTCTTCTACACTAAGAGATCATGAGCAACCTTTCTTCTTTTTGACACGTCGGTGGCCTAGCAAAAAAAGGAGAATCGTAAATCCAACGTGGGCCTGCTCCAGGAGACACATAAAAGACATTTCAGGGAGAAGAAAATCCGAAAAATTTGGGAACTTACAAAAATCGACATATCCCAAAAATGCGCACACCAATAGATAAATAATGGTAGTGTTTTCGAAAGGGAATGTTTTTTTTTCTTTAATTAAATAAAAAAAATAGTTTTTTTTAACTGACAGTAAGGAGCGACATTAAAACTTAAAACGAAACAAATCCCCCCTGAAAACTTCTTTATACTTCCCAATAACCAATAATATATATAAACATTGGGCAAAGTTCACAACTTGCAGACCTTCCCCCGGGGACTGTGAGGAATTAAGTCATCTTCAAAGACATAGTTATTATATTTTTCGACCATGCTGAACAAAATGGCAATCTCAAAATTTTAATCGGATGATTTTGGGGAAAAAATGAGCGTGGTGGGGCCTTGTTACCCTCCATTTTTTTGGTCACTTAAAAAGGGCAATAGAAATTTTAATTTCTATTCGAATGAGCCATCTTACAATATTCTAGGACCGCTGGGTCGATACGATCACCCCTGAAAAAAAACAACAAATGAACACGCATCCGTGATCTTTCTTCTGGCAAAAAATACGAAATTCCACATGTTTGCAGATATGAGCTTTAAACTTCTACAGTAAGGTTCTCTGATACGCTGAATCTGATGGTGCAATTTTCATTAAAGTTCTATGACTTTTAGGGGTGTTTCCCTCTTTTTCCGAAAGTGAGGCAAATGTTATCAGCCTCCCAACTCCTGATGGATGAGATTAACGTTGATGAAACTTATATATTTGAAATCAGCATAAAAATCTGATTCTTTTGAGGTATCTATTGGTATCAAAATTCCGTTTTTAGAATTTCGGTTACTATTGAGCCGGGTTGCTCTTTACTTACAGTTCGTTACCACGAACTGCTTGATTCAATTGGCCATAAGCAAATTCAAAGGCTTAGTTCTTAAATTTGTCTCTTTGCCAAATATTAGTTTTTTATTAATCATTTTGTGTTTTCTTTGAACAACGCACTTACCTGAAACAGTACACATTGACTTCAAGTAATTTACCAAATTTTCTCTTCATTCCTCACTGTTAAATTCGCAAAGACAAAAAGACAGAACAAAAAGCTTAGGTTTAAGAAGCACAAGAAAGACCACCAAAAATATATATAAAAGCCGGTTTTCATATAGATTTTTAATCTATTTAGGATCTCTTATACGAGTTTTTAAATAGACCGTCTTCTTAGTCCTCTAGAAGGTTTTAAAGAAAGGTCTAGGCGACTCTAAGGTGTCTAGATGATTGTTCCTAGATGCAAAGGTCTTTTCATCTTTAGCTGCAATTCATAAAACCCATAAACACAGATTCTATCTTTAATGAGTCTATACACCGACAAATAAAGCAGAAAAACGGGGAGAGTCATAAAGCGTTATAATCTGTATCGTTGGTATATCGGAAGCTAATTTCTTTTTTGTAATAAGTCAAGCGTCAGTCACCAACAACGGAAAAAAACTACTCTGACCACTTTAAAATGTTATCTTGTAAATTGCAAACACTAAACTTAACGCAACAACGAATCCAAGACATAGGTTTAGACCACCAAATTGCTCTTTATTTATTTATTCCTATGATAGAAATGACGAAGAAAAGAAGATATGATCAAGGCTGTATCCAGGGGGTTAGGGGGTTTGAACCCCCCCCCCCCCTCGAAATGTTTGTCCGACTCATAAAACGTAACAAAAATGAATATAAACAAATTTTGTATGCGTTTTTTAAAGTTTTTTTTTGTAAAACCCTCCCCGAAAAAAATTCCTTTGTACCCCCTCCCCCCTAAAAAAGGCAAAAAAATCCTAGGTATGACTTACTTTAATGTAATTAACAAAGTCTTGCAAAAGATTGCGTTCATTGTCCTCTTCTCTTCCTTCAAAGCCCTCATCTTCAACTGCGAAAGCTTCTTTCATTTTTAAATACTCTTCATGCTCTCTTCTTTCCCTGTCCTCTCTTTCTTTCCTTTCTGCCTCCTGAAAAACAACAGATTCAGGTGTTAACCCATTCAAAAGGGGGTCAAATACAGTTACTGTTCAAAATATATTATGTAGTTGTAGATCATTGTCATAGATCGTTGTAAATTGTGGGCCACATACCTGTTATTTAGACCAAACATTTCTAGAGAGGGGGTCAAATACAGTTACTGTTCAAAATATGTTATGTAGCTGTAGATCATTGTCATAGATCGTTGTAAATTGTGGGCTACATACCAGTTATTTGAAGCCAACATTTCTTGAGAGGGGGTCATATACAGTAACTGTTCAAAATATGTTATGTAGCTGTAGATCATTGTCATAGATCGTTGTAAATTGTGGGCCACATGCCAGTTATTTAGAGCCAACATTTCTTGAGAGGGGGTTAAATGAAGTTACTGTTCAAATATATTATGTAGTTGTAGATCATTGACATAGATCGTTGTAAATTGTTGGCCACATACCAGTTATTTAGAGCCAACATCTCTTGAGAGGGGGTCAAATACAGTTACTGTTCAAAATATGTTATGTAGCTGTAGATCATTGTCATAGCTCGTTGTAAATTGTGGGCCACATGCCAGTTATTTAGAGCCAACATTTCTTGAGAGGGGGTTAAATGAAGTTACTGTTCAAAATATATTATGTAGTTGTAGATCATTGACATAGATCGTTGTAAATCGTGGGCCACATACCAGTTATTTAGAGCCAACATTTCTTGAGAGGGGGTTAAATGAAGTTACTGTTCAAAAAATATTATGTAGTTGAAGATCAGTGACATAGATTGTTGTAAATAGTGGGCCACATACCAGTTATTTAGAGCCAACATTTCTTGAGAGGGGGTCAAATACAGTTACTGTTCAAAATACGTTATGTAGCTGTAGATCATTGTCATAGATCGTTGTAAATTGTGGGCCACATGCCAGTTATTTAGAGCCAACATTTCTTGAGAGGGGGTTAAATGAAGTTACTGTTCAAAACATATTATGTAGTTGTAGATCATTGACATAGATCGTTGTAAATTGTGGGCCACATACCAGTTATTTAGAGCCAACATTTCTTGAGAGCGGGTCAAATACAGTTACTGTTCAAATATGTTATGTAGCTGTAGATCATCGTCATAGATCGTTGTAAATTTTGGGCCACATGCCAGTTATTTAGAGCTAACATTTTTTGAGAGGGGGTTAAATGAAGTTACTCTTCAAAATATGTTATGTAGCTGTAGATCATTGTCATAGATCGTTGTAAATTGTCGGCCACATACCAGTTATTTGAAGCCAACATTTCTTGAGAGGGGGTCAAATAAAGTTACTGTTCAGAATATATTATGTAGTTGTAGATCATTGTCATAGATCGTTGTAAATTGTGGGCTACATACCAGTTATTTGAAGCCAACATTTCTTGAGAGGGGGTCAAATAAAGTTACTGTTCAGAATATATTATGTAGTTGTAGACCATTGTCATAGATCGTTGTAAATTCTGGGCTACATACCAGTTATTTGAAGCCAACATTTCTTGAGAGGGGGTCAAATAAAGTTACTGTTCAGAATATATTATGTAGTTGTAGATCATTGTCATAGATCGTTGTAAATTGTGGGCTACATACCAGTTATTTGAAGCCAACATTTCTTGAGAGAGGGTCAAATAAAGTTACTGTTCAGAATATATTATGTAGTTGTAGATCATTGTCATAAATCGTTGTAAATTGTGGGCCACATACCAGTTATTTGAAGCCAACATTTCTTGAGAGGGGGTCAAATAAAGTTACTGTTCAGAATATATTATGTAGCTGTAGATCATTGTCATAGATCGTTGTAAATTGTGGGCTACATACCAGTTATTTGAAGCCAACATTTCTTGAGAGGGGGTTAAATGAAGTTACTGTTCAAAATATATTATGTAGTTGTAGATCATTGACATAGATCGTTGTAAATTGTGGGCCATATACCAGTTATTTAGAGTAAACATTTCTTGAGAGGGGGTCAAATACAGTTACTGTTCAAAATATGTTATGTAGCTGTAGATCATTGTCATAGATCGTTGTAAATTGTGGGCCACATGCCAGTTATTTAGAGCCAACATTTCTTGAGAGGGGTTAAACAAAGTTACTGTTCAAAATATATTATGTAGTTGTAGATCATTGACATAGATCGTTGTAAATTGTGGGCCACATCCCAGTTATTTAGAGCCAACATTTCTTGAGAGGGGGTCAAATACAGTTACTGTTCAAAATACGTTATGTAGCTGTAGATCATTGTCATAGATCGTTGTAAATTGTGGGCCACATGCCAGTTATTTAGAGCCAACATTTCTTCAGAGGGTGTTAAATTAAGTTACTGTTCAAAATATATTATGTAGTTGTAGATCATTGACATAGATCGTTGTAAATTGTGGGCCACATACCAGTTATTTAGAGCTAACATTTCTTGAGAGGGGGTCAAATACAGTTACTGTTCAAAATATGTTATGTAGCTGTAGATCATTGTCATAGATCGTTGTAAATTGTGGGCCACATGCCAGTTATTTAGAGCCAACATTTCTTGAGAGGGGGTTAAACAAAATTACTGTTCAAAATATATTATGTAGTTGTAGATCATTGACATAGATCGTTGTAAATTGTGGGCCACATACCAGTAATTTAGAGCCAACATTTCTTGAGAGGGGGTCAAATACAGTTACTGTTCAAAATATGTTATGTAGCTGTAGATCAGAGGGGGTTAAATGAAGTTACTGTTCAAAATATATTATGTAGTTGTAGATCATTGCCATAGATCGTTGTAAATTGTGGGCCACATACTGGTTATTTCGAGCCAACATTTATTGAAATAGTTGTAAATTGTGGGCCATATATCGATTATTTAGAGCCAACAAAACAAACCAAGACATCTTAAATACTTGTTCGTATCAAATGACCCTGGCTCAGTATTTCAAATTTTCTTGCGAGAGATGGACTTACTCAGAAAGTGCTTCGTAAAACTTTTTTGAGACAACGGCCAAGAAAATTCGATATGGTATCAACCCAAGGCCGTATCCAGGGGGGTTAGGGAGTTTGAACTCCCCCCCCCCCCAAAAAAAAGGTTGTCCGAAAACATAACAAAAATGAATATAAACAAATTTTCGATACGTTTATAATTTTTTTTGTAATCCCCCTCCGAAAAAATCCTTTTGTAAACCCACCCTCTTCCTCCGAAAAAAATCCTGGATACGCCCTGTATCAACCTCTATCAAAGGGTCAATAACATTCCTCTTGTATCTTCCGTTAAACGGTTTCTCATAGATGTTTTCAAGACAGCTAACCAAATCGTGTTAAAATTTAACCCTTGTAGTCGTCTTTATGACAACCATCTTTCAAAATTTTAACATAACTGCAAATCGATTCTTATAACCATGACAAATGACAATGAAGATACAATAATAAGAGACTTCAGTGGTTTTTCTTCCTTTTTTCCCCAGCTTTTTTCCCAGTTACGTGGGAGGATCCTTCCATGGAGGATGTTTCCTTTGGGGAAGGGACATTTCTATGAAGGAGGTGCCGGATTTCCCAGCATTATTTAAAAATGATCGGGAATTAAATATAAAAAAACATGTTTTTTCAACTGAAAGTAAGGAGCAACTTTAAAACTTAAAACGGACAGAAGTTATTACGTTTATAAGGGGGTTCGCCCCCTAGTCAATATCTCGCTCTTTACGCTGAAATTTTTTAGTACTTTCAAAAGAGCTATATATTCTAATTAAACGGCCTTTGTGATTAAGGGATTTGTGATTATAACAAAAAATTCGAAATTTAGCGTAAAGAGCGAGGTATTGACTAGGGGGCAAACCCCTTCATATACGTAATCATTTCTATTCGTTTTAAGTTTTAATGTTGCTCCTTACTTTCAGTTGAAAGAACTTGTTTTTTTAATTTAATAACCAAAAACATGCTTCAATTCCTACAATGAGTTCGTAGACAGAAATATACTTAGTTTACTTGGACATGCCTGAAGTATAAGGAGTCTTCAGACAAAGGAGTGAATGGGACAAGGAATTTGTCTTAGGTTGCTAACGGCTGCAAAGAGCTAATATAAGTATTAAATATATATATATATATATATATATATATATATATATATATATATATATATATATATATATATATATATATATATATATATATATATATATATATATATATATATATATATATATATATATATATATATATATATATATATATATATATATATATATATATATATATATATATATATATATATATATATATATATATATATATATATATATATATATATATATATATATATATATACATATATAAATATATATATATATATATATATATATATATATATATATATATATATATATATATATATATATATATATATATATATATATATATATATATATATATATATATATATATATATATATATATATATATATATATATATATATATATGTGTGTGTGTGTGTGTGTGTGTATATGTGTATATATATATATATATATATATATATATATATATTTAATACTTATATTAGCTCTCTGCAGCCGTTAGCAACCTAAGAAAAATTCCTTTTCCCACCTGTCCTTCAATTTCTTTTCCTTTTCAATTATTTCATATGTATTTAAATATACTGTACATAGGTGTATATCTTTTATTTCAGTAAACGAATTTTGATAAAGTCTGAGCAAGTAAGGAGGGTAGCCATTCAGCCATCCAAAATCAAAATAGGTTCTCTACCAATAAGATGGCACTTTTAATATTTCTCTGCTTAAAAACACCCATTTACCATTATTTTTCCCAATAACCTAAAAATTAAAACGGTAATAACCCAAGACTTTGTTTCAGCCAGGATCGTGTTAAGATTCTAGGTGGCCTTAGTGACTTACCGCTTGATTGTTATAAACTGTGCTTTTCAAAATCGAAAGCTAGAGACATGTGAACAGTAATAAATTTTTTATAAAAAGACCTAATTGGCCAGCAAAAGACTTTGATTTGTTCATTGAGATTGAAGGTGAGGTGGTTGGACTTGCTCAAAAGGTTTAAAGTGAGGTTTATACAAAACGTTTATTATCTGAAACTTGACATGATTTTTTTCCTATGTTCTTTTTCTGGGGTAAGGTGCAATAATAATGCATGGTGCTCATACCGATTCCAAACATTTGTTTCCTCTTCAGCTATTCCTTTAAAAATATATTTACTGAGAATAATCTTTATTTATTAATTATTATTTATTTATTATCTGTCTTATTTTTTATTTATTTATTATCCGCTCTTTTTTGTTGTTGTTTTGTTAATTATCTGTTCCAAAATGCAAGGAGCCGCCTCATCGGAAATGCTTTCTTTTCCATCTTTTTCGGGTTGGGTCTTAGTAGTTTATTTGTTATTATTTATTAAATTATATTTAAACTACTTGAACTTATCTGCTGTTTTTGCGTTAAACTGCATAGTTATCATGTTTCAAATAATTCACGCTACAATGTTTTCGATTTCTTCTGTTTCTTCTTCAATGTTTCTCTTCTGTTTTTCCTTGAAAAGTACAGGAATAGACTAATACTGCTTTTATTACATTACCTATTTTTTCTTTACGTGAAGATTCGATTTACGATAAATGTCAACATGAGGCAAGCCTCAACCATTCTCTTTGAATATCTGTCAACACTATCAGTGTTTGATTTTGCACTTATCGACGCGGCGCTGACTTTTAAGTTGTTTTTATTCAATAACTGCCTTGTCTTATTTTTCCCCTGTCAACAAGGAAATAGAATGTCCTATAGCAAGTTCAGGAATGGAAAGGGCAATAACGAGGTTAAGTGTTGGAAGGAACAAATCTAGGTTAATTTGAGATATTGAACATTCGGTGAGTTTATTTTGAATCAAGACTGGAGAGTAAGAAAATAAAATAACATAATTTTGATCTAAACAAATTTTTAGAATAAAAGCCAGAACCCAACTGATAGTACTGCATGATCTAAGAACGGGTATCCAAAGTTTGAAAATAGTCATAATTATTAAAAACTATCAAAAGAACTAGATGTGCATTAAAGGTTTTGGAACGGAGGGAGGGGGCATAAATAGATCATATCTTTGTCTCCTTTTTCTTTTCTTTTTTTATCGATATATTTGTAGGTTAGAATTTTGATGGCCGCCAGTTCTGCTTGGCAGCCTTAGCCGAGGAGATTAGTCGTCACCCACTCTCTGGATCTAATCCTGTGGAGTAAAACCTTTAAAATTGAAGCTTAATTACCAAGAATTTGACAAGGTCAAATATCAAGGGGCCACGAACTCATAATAAAAATTCTAAGTTTGCAGACTTATTCTTGTATTTGTCTTAGATTTCATCCAAAAAAGGCAAGAGCTGTTGAAAAAGCACATTTTCGGCCGCATTAAAAAAAGGAATTTTTTTATAAAAAAGTAAAAAAAATATAAAAAAGTAAAAAAAATAAATAGTAGGACATGCTAAAAAAAACAGTAGGTATTATTAAGCTTAGAATAGGGGGGGGGGGGAATGGTTGATATTAAATTTACTTCTACTATACATCCTTTACGTAATTTCTGGAAAATTTGACCTGGAAATGTCAGCATCTCAAAATTGTCAATTTCCACAACTGTCAAAAATCTATGTAAGTTCTTAAACCATGAACTATTTTTACAACGATAAAAGGAAATCATTCTGACTCGTGCAGCTTTTATAGACATGTTTTTCCCCATTAATTATGAACGGGGTTATTCAAAATAATAGATAACAATTAGTATGAAAAGTAAGACAAAATTGGTGGCTAATGGTCTGGGATATATTAGAAGTGAGAAGATGGAAGTTGATACTATTGTTCGCGCTTGTTCCCTCCTCATGAGTGCAGATTAGTCCCAATAGTAAACGTGAATTAGTAGTAGCTAATTAATAAAGCAATATTAGAAGTGTAGAATTCTGAATTACCGACAATACAGATAAACCTAAGTGATTGCCAGAATACGCAAAATACGTTCTGACGTCACCCTGAGAAGCAAAATTATGCCAGAGAGGGTGTTCTCTAAAGGGTCAATTATTTGTCAATCAGAGATGTAATCAACGTGAAGAAATATTAACTAAGAGCTATTTTAATTCACTAATTTTACCATTAGTATTGTTTTACTCATAGTCAGGATGTGTTCAACAACACAGAAGGGTTCATATTCATGTGTTAAGAGGGTCAAATTGAAAATAAAAACTGCTACAGTCTACAAGCAGTGCGCCATCTCTAAAATATAAAATTCAGAATATATAGCTTTCAAGTAACAATCAAAAACATAGATTTTAAACAATAAGGAAGCTACATTGTTTCAGGCTGAAAAAACATTTTCTCACGCTAAAGTTCATTGTTAATATCTTTATTCTGATTTTTAGCAGGAAAATTTATGCTTAGAAAATTACGAATTACATTCTACTGAATTGAACACATTACAGATTCCTCAGGTCAAAGGATTAAACCATAGGAGATACTTTTAAATACGCGTATCTACCAAACTTACACTAATACTAATAATTTTAATGGAAAATTATCTTCCTCAAATTTTGAATTTTTCTCTTCTTTCTGTGAACTTTCTCAAAGAAAAAGGGCTAAACGTAAAAACTTGAATACTTGACAGCATGCGTTGAATTTATTCCTTAATATTTAACAATATCAAAAACACAAAGGATCTAACGTCTGTCTTGTGTTGTTTTCTTCTTCTGAACAGCTTTATAAGCAGCAGGATAATTTCGCTCTCGAGTCATAAATTCGCTGCTTAGTGACAAGGTCGTACTTATCAATAATATCTCCCTTATTGATTTTTTCTCTGGCACCAAAAGGTGAAATAAATCCTACATAATTATTTGTTAGATCTAACATCGCAAATGTTAAAGATATTTCCTTTTTTTAGATCACATAATAGTTAAATAAGCGGACACTCTTAGAATTAGCTTAAGAGTTCGTATTTTTCATAGAAATGAAATCATCACTTTGATGTTTCACAGAACAACATCACCTTGAATCAAATTCTAGGAACCTGTAAAAAGTTATTTCCCTGTAAATGCTGACACATTTGCGAAACTGGTTACTAATCCCCTCAATATTGTTTAGGGTGAGTTAATAATTTGGAAAAAATTCATACAATTAAACACCAGGGTTGCCACCTTTAGTGATTTATCACTGTTTCTAGTGATTTTTTATATTGCCCAAACAAAAAAAACGAAATTCACGAATAAATCACAAGATTATGGAAGAAAAATCCCTAAATCAACCAGAAAATCACTAAAATTTTGTGATCTTTTTTTGTCACCGGGTGGCAATCCTGTTAAACAAGCCAGGTGTTGTTCTATTCTTGAATGCAGGAATAAATCCGAGAAATATGCAAAGATCCCTTTTCACAGAAAAATACGACACTTCGATCATGATAAGCTTGTATATTTAAAAATATCGGTTTTTCTAGGTTTTTCTTCTTACTTTTCGTTGTCACAACAAAGCAACCGTTTCCACGAAATTATCATCAATGATTGCACCCAGGCAGGTGTATCAGGAAGGGACAGAGGGCACAGCCCCTTTTTCTAAGCAAAAGAATATTTTCGTAAACACTCTTGTATATTCTTATTGGTATTATTTTCTATAATTCTTGAATAATTTGCCTATTTTGCCTTGTTCTGATAATTATCACATTCCTCCCAAAAGGTATTATCTCCCTAGACAAATTTCTGCTTATGGGCGGCGGCACCAATTAACAAACTGTATGGAATGGGGCAAACTGTGTTTTCTAAAATCTATGGGGGAGCAATTTTCGTGTTTTCTCATTTTTTTTATGAAAATACAGAATTTTTTTATATAGGGAGGGGGAATCTAAGGGGGCACATCTCTCCCCCGCCCCAGTTGGCACTATTACTTAAGGGGCTGACAAAGCCCCGTAAGTCCCGTTGTGAGCGGATTAATCATAACTTCGTGAAGTTATTCAAAAGTTTAAACAAGGCAAAGGGCTTTTCCCAGTTGAAATTTTTTTCGGAAGAATAGGAAGGAAAGTCCGCAAACAAAGATATATTGGGACCCATGGTCATGGCAGTGGTTAACCATGATTGGCTCTGAAATGCTAAATCTGAAAGAAGATTATGGGCACTTCGGTGACTAAGGAATTTATGTTAAATGTTTTCCAACTGATAGTAAGGATAGCTAATGCACTTCTTAGACTAACCGCATATCAAACAGTAGGCTGTGCGAAAAGCGAGGCTCAACCCAATATTTTCGGGATGTGATAAATGAAAGGCTAAAATAGCTAAACCACTTTTACGGACGAAGGATGACACATTGTCAAAAAATTTCTATTTTCACCATCAATCAGGGGTAAAAAAAAAAAAAAAACAGGTCGTCTTTGAATGGGATTGATAGAGGTCATAAGAAATGGTTTAAAGGAAGTTGGAACAACGTGGGATGGGATGAAGAGAGAAAGTTTGAGTAGGTTGGAGTAGAGGAGAAGAATGCGCAGTTGTGCCGCCCTCAGGCAGCTTGCTGCTGAAGTAAGCTGTTATATTGGTAGCAATGGTATAAATTTATTTGTCTTTCTCACTTGGTGAGTCATACCTAGATACAAAAATCGAAAGATACAAGTGACAATCTCGAACATTTTAGTTATGGATCTATGAGGATTTAAATTTTTCAAACATTGGAGTTTTGCGGCTGCCACTGAGTCTTCATCGTCAACAGAAATAAATTTAGACGGGGGGGGGGTGAAATTAGTATTTACTTGAAAAAGCAATAACAAAAATAGCTTGGCCTGCCTTTATTGTTTAGCTTTCGATCCAGGTTAGAACCGGTTTTTGAATGCTGCTAAGTGGAATCAGCTCGCAAAATAAAACTGACAAGGCTCCGAAGAATCGACAAACACCTTACGAGCAGACTCAATTTTAAATGCTGAGCTATTTGTAAAAAAAACAAAAAGCTGCAACCCATAGTCTGGGTTTCTTATGTTATTAGGTCAAATGACCTGTAAGAAAAAAAACTGTTACAATTTTCTCAAAATGGCAAATCACGCAATCAAAAGGAGAATGATCTTTGTTCTCAGTGAATATGTTTATGTTTATGTTGAATATGTTTATGTTGAATATGAATATGTTTGTGAATATGAATATGTTTATGCACAAAGCGTCGGATTAACAAAATTTACAAAGAGATGAGTTAGAGAAAAACTTGAAACTAAAGATTTTTTTTTCACACAAAATGTCAAACCTCTATAGGCGTCAATATGCTTTATAAGTTTGAAAATACTGAAGGAAAAAATGGCGTTTAGTTTTATTTCATTAATTTTTTACTAATAAATATTAAATATTATAAATATTAAATAATTTTTAGTTGTTTTATGGCTTTTTTGGGGGGGGGGGGTGGTTGTTTTGTTTTGTTGGCGTTGGACCCTCAAGGATGTAGATAATTTTATTTTTTTATTTATTGTCAGGTGATAGGAGGGTCGCTGTTTCGTGTTGACTGTCGGTGAGTTAACTTCTTTTCTTTATAGATTTATTAATTAAACATTGTTAAGTATTGTTTATGCCAAGTTTTAATATTAGTCTTTTATTCTATGTCGCTTCCCAAATAACGGGCCATTGAGCCCTTTGGGATATTGTTTTTGTCATTGTTATTTATGGAAATAAATGGAACTTGAACTTGAACTTGAAAGAAAATTTGTTAAATATGGGATCTAATATTTATACGGAGCGGTAAAAATTAATTTTAAACGTGTATACCTTATACCGTTCCAAAATTTGTCAATTTTGAAATATTTAAATTATGTTTTACGTTCACATATATATGATAGATACTGCACGAAATAAATTCTCTTCGTATTTTATGTTTTTCAGATGCATTCTTCGGTGTATAAAATTATACACCAATTCTTTTAATGTCATGCAGCACTCTAGCACCTTGTTATCATAGGCAGTGCAATCGCGCTGCCTAAATAAAGACCGATGCAAGCACAATGTATTATTTAGTTGTTTTTTTTTCTTCTTTTTCCATACCAGGGCACTTCGTTTTGAAGGAGTTGTCGTAGAAACTTCGAAAAGGGCTCATTCGATTGGAAATTGGAATGACTAGTGCCCTTTTTAATAGTCGAAAGTGATTGGAAGGGAGCTAACACCCCTTCCACGCCCACCATTTCCCCAAACACATCTAATCAAAATTTTGAGATAGCCTTTTTGTTTAGCGTAGTTGATTACCGGTTAGAAAATATATTTTTGAGGAGGACACTCCCCAACAACCCCCAGAGCAAGGGTTTCAATATACGCCCTGAGGGCATATAAGAACAATGTTGACACAATGTATTATTTATTATTGTGTTGATTTACAGCAAGGCACTTCATATAAAAGTAGTTGTCGCGGAAACTTCGAAAAGGGCTCATTCAATTGGAAATCGGAGTGGCTTGTGCCCTTTTTAATAGTCGAAAGTGATTGGAAGGCAGCTATCACCCCTTCCACGCCCACCATTTCCCGAAACACATCCCATCACAATTCTGAGATAGCCATTTTGTTCAGCGTAATTGATTTCCAGATAGAAAACATATTTTTGAGGAGGTCACTCCCCAAAGCCCTCAGGGCTAGGGTTGTAAGTTATGCCCTGGGGGCACATAAGGTTTTTATAGGAAGCGTAGTCGTAAAAACTTCAAAAAAGGCACATTCGATTGGAAATTGAAATAGCTAGTGCCCTTTTAAATAGTCGAAAGTGATTGAAAGGCAACTAACCCCCCTCTCACGCCCACCTTCTCCCCGAGCACATCCAATCCAAATTTTAAGATATCCATTTTGTTCAACGTAGTTGAAAAATCTGGAAATTAGGTCTTTGAGGATGACAACCCCCCACAGCCCTCAGGGCAAGGGTTGTAAGTTATGCCCTGGGGGAATATAAGGTTTTTAAAGAACGCACTGTCGTAGAAGCTTCAAAAAGGGCTCATTCGATTGGAAATTGAAATGGCCAGTGCCCTTTTTAATAGTCGAAAGTGATTGGAGGGTATCTAACCCCCCTCTCACACCAACCATTCCCCCAAACACATCCAATCAGAATTTTGAGATATCCATTTTGTTCAACGTAGTCGAAAGTTCTGGAAATTAAGTCTTTTAGGGTGATAACCGCATCATAGCCCTCAGTGCAAGGGTTGTAAGTTATGCCCTGGGGCATATAAGGTTTATATATAGCCATTTTGTTCCACGCAGTTTATAGTTCAGGAAATTTTATCTTCGAGCAGGACACTCAACCCACAGTCTTCAGGGCAAGGATTATAAGTTATGCCCTGGGGGCATATAAGTTTTTATTGAAATCTTTGTCGTAGGAACTTGAAAAAGGGCTCATTCGATTGGAAATTCAAAGGTCTAGTGCCCTTTCTAATAGTCAAAAGTGATAGTTGAGTTGAGTTTAATAGTTGAGGGCAACTAACCCCCCTTTCACGCCCACCTTTTCCTCAAACACATCCCATCAAAATTTTTGGATAGCCGTTTTGTTCAGCGTAGTTGATTTCCAGATAGAAATTATATTTTTGAGGAGGAAACTCCCACACAGCCCTCAGGGCAAGGGTTGTAAGTTATGCCATGGGGGCATATAAGTTTTTATAGAACGCGTTGTCGTGGAAACTTCAAAAAGGGCTTATTCAATTGGAAATTGAAATGACTAGTGCTCTTTTTAATGGTCGAAAGTGATTGGATGGCAACTAACACCCCTTCCACGCCCACCATTTCCCCAGAAACATTCAATCAAAATTTTAAGATGGCCATTTTGTTCCACGCAGTTTAAAGTTCAGGAAATTATACCTTTGATTAGAACACTCCCCCCACAGTCTTCATGGCAAGGGTTATAAGTTATGCCCTGGGGGCATATAAGTTCTTACTGAAATCTTTGTCGTAGAAACTTGAAAAAGGGCTCATTCGATTGGAAATTCAAAGAACTAGTGCCCTCTTTAATAGCCTCAAAAGTGATTTAAGGGCAATTAACCCCCCTCTCACGCCCACCTTTTCCCCAAACACATCCAATCAAACTCCCCCTTACAGCCCTCAGGGCAAGGGTTGTAAGTTATGCCCTGGGGACATATAACGTTTTTATAGAAAGCGATGTTGTAGAAACTTCAAAAGGGGTTCATTAAATTGGGAAATGAAAGGGCTAGTGACCTTTTAAGAGTCTAAAGTGATTGAAGGGCAACTAACCCCCCTCTCACGCCCACCATTTCCCCAAACAAATCCAATCAAAATTTTGAGATATCGATTTTGTTCAACGTAGTTGAAAGTTCTGGAAATTAGGTCTTTTAGGGTGATAACCGCATCATAGCCAGTAGAGATGGGGGTGCCAGTCGTGACTACACCACGTGGTTTATGGTTTTCTCAGTGAGAATGAAAAAACAGGAATTTTCTCACTTGGAAAAACAGGAATTTTGTCACATTTATGGTTGTTTTCATGGGTGGTTATGTGTGTTGTTCGATTTATTTGATGTTTTTCTCGGATGTCAACATCAAATTATGGATGTTTTATGGTTTTTGTCAGTGAGAATTTGAAAAACAGGAACTTTCTCACATTTATAGATGTTTTCTTGGATGGTTATGTGTGTTGGTCGATTTATTTGATGTTTTTCGTGGATGTCAACATCAAATTATGGATGTTTTATGGTTTTTGTCAGTGAGAATTTGAAAAACAGG